>NC_056476.1:156372-171372 GCF_008729295.1 Plectropomus leopardus | reverse complement strand
CCCGCCACCCTTACGAGGACAAGCAGTTACAGAAAATGACTGACTGACAGAAAAAATATACATATAGCCATTTTTATACATATATTTAAATTTTCATCACTTTTTGTGTCATTTTCATGTTTGTTTTTCTTTTTTTTAACACTTTTTTCTTGTTTTTTGTTGTCAGGTAATTTTCTTTTTTACTTTTTTCCAACTTCTTGCTGATCTTTGGGCCGTGTTCAGTTCAGCTGCTCAGTGCCTTCTGCCCCTGTTAGGGTTAAGAATATACTTTATTTTAGGGACAAAATGTAAAGCAAATGTAATATAATATTCTGACTAATTCTTCTAAAAGTGAGAACAATAAATAAATATTAAATTTTAAAAAACAATGACGGAGACGTGATGCAGAGTGAAGAAAAAAAACAGGAGAAACAGATATTCTGCTGTGTTTCAGGAGTTTGTCCTTCATGTAGAATCACCCAGACCTGATGGAGGAGGAGGAGGAGGAGGAGGAGGAGGAGGAGGCTGCTGGAGTATTTTAACATGTATTTTCCTTCAGATAACGCAGCAGCAGCAGCAGCGATGTGATGTAAGTACGATCTTCAGTTTGAACAGCAAACAGCCGTCAGACTGAAGACACCATCACCTCCTCCTCTGCTCCTCCTCTGCTCCTTCACTGCTCCTTCACTGCTCCTTCACTGCTCCTTCTCTCCTCCTCCTCTGCTCCTCCTCTGCTCCTTCACTGCTCCTTCACTGCTCCTTCTCTCCTCCTTCTCTGCTCCGACTGTCTCCTCTCGTCTGCCAAGGTCACAAACAAACAGGAAGTCCTCGGCCTCCAGCTGACACTCACCTGTGATCATGTGACCTTTTTCCTGCAGTCATGTTTGGCAATATTGTATCAATGCACTGGCGTCAAGTATTATTTTTTATCATAAAATGTATAAATATTACATTTTCCAGATAATAGGATTTTCTTTATTTTTGCCATTTTTAAAGAAAACATTTGAGCATTTTTAATTTTTTTACTTTTGTCCATTTTTGAGGAAAATATCTTGGCAAATAAAAAAAAGTGTGACAATTTTTGTTTAATAAAAGAAACATTTTGGCAATTAAAAAAAAATGGCCGTATTTAAAGAAAACATTTAGGCGATTGTGTTTTTTTTGGCAATTTTTAGGATTTTTTGTTTTGATGATTTAAACAATAAAATTTGGCAATTTTTAAAGAGAAGATTTTAGCTTTTTTTTCTTTTTAAAACATCTTTCATCACTAACATGAAAAAAATAATAATAATAATAATCAGAAACTGTAAAAACAGAAGTTCATGTTAGATTTGAAGTTTCTGTCCGTCCTGAAAGAAAAAGTGTGTTTTTATGCAGGTTAGTGAAATAAAATTCCAGGACTTTTCCAAAACTTTTACGCTACATATAGTTTTCCAAAACTTTACCAGACCTGGAAATTGCTATTTGCAAATTCAATGACTTTTCCAGGTTTTCCACGACCATAGAGCTCTGTTCACACTCCGACTCACCTGTGGTGGATGAGATGTTGACGTCGATGCTGATCTCAGGCGTTCCTCCGTTCCTCAGCGACGCCACGCAGGTGTACGTGCCGAAGTCGGTGAACTTGAGGTCGATGATGTCGAGGTTGGTGGTTCCCGGCGTGACGTCGGTGTCGGTGTGGGTGATGACCATCCGCTCAGAGCTCCTCAGCGGCCGGCCGTTTTTCAGCCAGCCAAACTGCAGCTCCTCGGGGGGCGTGGCCTCCACCTGGCAGCTGATCTTCACCTCGCGGCCGATCTGGATGTTGTCGTCGTTGTGGTACGGGTCGGGCGTGATCCAGAAGCGACCTTTACGAAGACCTGCGGGACAGAGACGGACACACGGAGACAAACTTTAACGCTGAAGGCGCAGCTGAAAATGTGAAACAAAAGTTTGCTGACCAATCAGGAACAATTTCCCCCAAATTCAGCTGGACACACTTTTTATTCAAAATTAATATATTCTTCGTAACCAAAATTCTGAAATAAAATTAAGTTTGGTGACAAAAAAAAGATGATTTTGTCAAAAGAGGATTTTATTTCAAAATGTTTGTTTTATTATTTTTACACATCTGCATTTATTTTTATGCCTCTATGAAAGTATGTTTTTATTTATTTAATTTACTACATTTTGATTTTGTTTCTGTAATTAATAGGAAGGTGAAAAAAATCAATGCAGCAGAGTGAAGCAATGTTTTTGCATGATAATATTTTATTTATTATTAAGTACCAATAATTTTATTATTAATAATACATATGATTGATGATATGTCTTTTTTTTTGGGGGCAATTTTTGGAGAAAACATTGTAATTTGAGGTGATTTTGTTTTGTGTTTAAAACATGTTCAAAAATCACCAAAAACGATACCTTTCATCACAACCAGAAAGTGTAAAAAACAGAAGTTGTTGGATTGTTAAATTTACGCTGGTCCTTGAACACATTTGTTTTTATACCGGTTTATGAAACACAATTTCATGACTTTTCCGAAACTTTTCCAGGCCTGGAAATTGCTGTTTGCACATTCCACAACTTTTCCCAATCATTATATATTTTTTAATTTACATTGCTCAGAGGTCAAAGGTCAGGGTCTTTCCCTCTCTCAGGCTATTCTTTGTGATCACGTGACTGGACGTCAGCTGACTGACAGCAGCGTTCTGTCTCACATTTTCAGTGATTACGGCGACCCGTCCTGCTGTGGAGAAACTAATCTGTCCAAATGGAGCTTAATTATCGCTGAAGCCATTTGTTCAGTTTAATCCACACAAGTTGTTGCTGCTCCTCCTCCTCCTCCTCCTCCTCCTCCTCCTCAACAGCTGACGTCACTTTATTATAACATGTATGACTGTGAGACATTTGTGCTAAATTTGACAAGAATTCCTCAAATTATGACTGCAGGGTACACAGAGACCTTTGACCACCAGATTCTACTCAGGTCATTTGTAAATCAAAGTGGACGTTTGTGTCAAATTTTAAGACATTTCCTTGAGCTGTTCCTGAGATATTGTGCTCACTAGAATGAGACAACAGCAAGGTCACAGTGACCTTTGACCAAAATCCAATTAGTTCACTGTTGAGTCGGAAGTGGACGTTTGTGCCCAATTTGAAAAACTTCCCTTGACCTACTCTTGAGATATCGTGTTCACAAGAATAAGACACAAAAGAAAAAATTGAGCACCAAAATCTAGTAAGATCACCTTCGACTCAAAGTGGACGGTTTTGCCAAATTTGCAAAAATTGATCGAATTGATCTTGAGAAATCACATGTAAAAAAATGAGACAAACAAAGTCACAGTGACCTTTGACCTTTGACCACCAAATTCTGATCAGTTCATCTTTGTCTCAAAGTGGATGTTTGCGCCAAATTTGAGGAAATTTGCTCAACGTGTTTTGGAGGCAGTCACGAGAAGAGATGGACACAAGGTCATAATGATCTTTGACCACCAAAATCTAGTCAGGTCATATTTGACTCTGAGTGGATGTCCGTGCCAAATTTTGAGGAAATTCCCTCAAGGCGTTCTTGAAGTATTGTGTTCAAAAACATGAGACGGATTCAAGGTCACTGTGGCCTTCGACCTCTAATTCCTCATTCTTGACTCTATGTGGACGTTTGTGCCAAATTTGACAACATTCCCTCGAGCTGTTCTTCAGATATGGTGTTCACAACAATGAGACAGACAAGATCACAGTGACCTTTGACCACCAAAGTCTGATCAGTTCATCTTTGACTTAAAGTCGACGTTTGTGCCGAATTTAAAGAAATTCCTGTCAGGTGTTCTTGAGATCTGGACACATGAAAACTGACTCAGTTTTCCTGCTGAACTGAACTGTGACTCCTGAGTACAGTTACAGTCCACCTCCTCCTGCTCCTCCCCCCGCTCTCCTCCTCCTCCTCTCCTCCTGCTCCTCCCCCTGCTCTCCTCCTCCTCCTCTCCTCCTGCTCCTCCCCCTGCTCTCCTCCTCCTTCTCCTCTCATCCTGCTCCTCCTCCTCCTGTCAGTCCCTGTTCTGAACTCGCCGCAGTCTTCAGTGGATGACTGCAAACAGACCAGGAGGTTGTAGTTCAAATCCCATATCTGTGTGTGTGTGTGTGTGTGTGTGTGTGTGTGTGTGTGTGTGTGTGTGTTTATAAATAGCTGCAGTTCGTGAGGCGAGCAGCTGATTGTCCTTCTTCATTAAGATTAAAGCAAGAACGCCTCAGAACAAAACCCTGAGTGTGTGTGTGTGTGTGTGTGTGTGTGTGTGTGTGTAAGAGAGAAAGTGTGTGTGTGTGTGTGTGTGTGTGTAAGAGAGAAAGTGTGTGTGTGTGTGTGTGTGTGTGTGTGTGTGTGTGTGTGTGAGGGAGTGTGTGTGTTTCACTGCGTCAGTAAAAGGTCTGTTGCATAACTCGAGGTGGATGCAGTCGCTCACACATGAAAGTCACTGCACACACACACACACACACACACACACACACACACACACACACACTCTTCCTCTCTTACACACACACACACACACAGATATGATGAAGACCCTGAGATGCTGAAAGCTCCAGAAAAGTGAACTACATTACCCAGAAGACCTTTCACCGCACACACACCGAATATCTGCGAACAAACATCACCTCCTCCATCTTCATCACCTCCTCTTTTATCACTCCCACTGCTCCTCCATATAACGATCATCTTTCATCACCTCCTGCTCCTCCCGCTTCACCTCCTCATCCCCTTTGATTCCTCCTATTTTTGTCATCACCTCCTCATCTTCCCCTCCATCATCATCCCTTCTTTTCTCCGCATCACCTCCTCCTCTCAACTTCTGTCATTATCTTCTCCACCTCCTCACTCTCCATCACCTCCTCATTTCATCACTCTACTCCTTCTCTTCCGTCCTAAGAAAATCCTCACCTCCTCCTCCTCTTCACCTCCTTTGATTCCTCCTTTTTCTTTTCATCACCACCTCATCTTCACCTCCATCATCATCCTCTCTGCCACTTCCTCCTCCTCACCTCCTCCTCCCCTTTGATTCTTCCCATGTCTGTCACCTCCTCCTCCTCCTGTTTTACTTTATCCCTTCTTTCCTCCTCCTCCTCTTCGATCCCACGTGTAGTGTGTGTGTGTGTGTGTGCGTGTGTGTGTGTGTGTGTCAGACTGGGAGGACTGGTGGAGAGACTAACATGTACAGAGAGAGAGAAGTGCATGCTGGGAGTTAAATAAGTCAGGAGGAGGTGAGTCACTCTGCTGAATAAAACAGAGACGGACGGACGGAGACACTGAGGACATGAGACGCCCCGTCATTAAAGGGACACTCCGACATTGTGGGGACTCCTCCTCAGGTCTCCATGACGACCGAATTCACCATAAAACTCACACAGCTACAGCAGCTCATGGTGAACGTGACAAAGTGACCGGTGACGTCATTCGAATGACGCGACGCAGGGCGCCGTGAATTAAAGACGCCGTGAATCAAAGACGCCGTGAATCAAAGACGCCGTGAATCAAAGACGCCGTGAATTAAACTTCAGAATATTTTCTCGTCTGTAAACACGACTTCAGGCTGACTGTCTCGGTTTACACGATGTTAGAAATGATTGCGTCAGTGCGGCTAAAACCGGACTGTTAATCCTGTAAACGTGTTCGTCCGTCTGAAATAACGTGAATTTCTTACAGTCGGACTGACACCAGATCATGTGACAGGAAGTGGATTTCCATCATCAGCCGCACTTTAACTGGACTCGGCGTTCTGACTTGCTCCTCGTCGCCACGCCCGCCTCCCTCGGTGGTTAGAGATAGGGACTGTTTGTTATTTATGAGGGGGGAGGGGTTCGATATCGTTAAAAAATATTTTAAAAAAGCAATGGGCAAATAAAAGAAAATAACACACAATAAAATGACCTGAAGATTAGTTTATAAATAAATACATTCTTAACAAGTAAAAAAAGAGGGAAAGAAATTGATCTAATAAAAAGTGCTTAAAAATTCCAATAAATTCGGAACATTTTAAATAATGTATTATGATCATTATTAATATAACAAACTCCCTTTCAGTAGCAAAATAAGAGTTGTCTTTCCCAGAGCAAGATAAATTTGTATCGTCTGCAAAAATGACAAATTTCAACAAATCTGACGCAGATATTGTTTTTGTAAAGTATGAAGAGTCTTGGCCCAATCACGTTTTGTAGTCTTTTTTTTTTTTTTTTTTTACAATTGTTTTGAATCTATCTCTTATTTGTTGGATATTTGTCACTTTCTGACCATAAATAGTTTAACCATCTGCTTTTTATATATTATTGATATCAACCTAAAAGATGAAAGAACTGAGTAAATAAATATATTAAAACATATTGTGTGATTTGAAAAATGTTCTGCTGTTAGACTTTGGTAGTAACTTAATGTTTCCTTCGAAAAGTTTTTTTTTATCTTTAGAGAATCTTGTGAACTCAAACCGGCTTTTGTAAAGAAAAGGACCCGAGCTGAAACCAAACCTTATCTGTCCGTGCTGACTTTCGCACCACGTGTCATCAAAACTCCACAAAACGCTGACGACGTTCTTCTTCATGTCGCTGCAGGAAATGACGCGGCGGCGAGCAAAGACTGAAATAATCTGAGAGCTTAACGTGTGTGCACAGACGCAGATAAACGCTCGGTTTGTTGTGGATTGTCGGATCTGCTCCCGTCTTTTTCTGCAGCTGCTTGTTCCTTCAAAACTACAAGTAAAGACGTGAATGTGCTTTTGTAGCTGCAGAGCCGAGGACTCACCTGAGCGCCGTCACGAGGCCTCAAACACAAAGCCGAGAAAACACCTTTCAACAGGTGGAGGAATAAATCCCACAGGAGCTCAACTCTCAGACTGAAGCTCGTCTCTGCAGCTGAAGCTCGTCTCTGCAGCTCGAGTCAAGGCGGCGCAGAGTGCTGCTGCCTCCTGTTTCCCCTCAAAGGTTCAATAAACTTCAAAGATCCAGTGTGCGCATGTGCTCACAAAGCAGAGAAAAATCCTGCCGTCACACGACGATTAGTCGATTAATCAATAAGTCGATCCTCAGAAAATCAATCAGAAATCCTTTTGACATTTTTGGCAAATATCTGACAGTGAAGAATGAGGACAGGAAACAGGGAGAAAGAGCAGAGTGTAACATGCAGCAAAGCTTTCTGACGGGAATCAAACCTGTGACGTTGCTGTAAAAGTGAACGCACCACCACCAACGTTTGTCGCAGGGAGCTCACGGCTGTGTTATTTTGATGACTAATTGTTTCGGTCATTTTTTAAATTTGTTGTTTTTTTGTAAAGGAAAAAAAGGCAATTTCTAAAACATTTTTTCTTTAAAAATCATGTAAAATGACACCATTTATCACAGCCGCTTTTTGACTGGATTGCTAATGTTACTTTTTTTAATATATATAATTTGGTGATTTTTAAAGAAAAAAACTTCTTTTAATTTAAAATATGTTTTCCATAAAAATCACCAAAAATGACCCCTTTGATCACAGCCAGAAACAGTAAAAAAAGAAATAATCATCAAAATTCTGACGGTCCTTGAACACGTCATGTGTTACTGTATTGATTTGTGAAACAAAATTCCAGGACTTTTCCTGAACTTAATGGGTGTACTTGATTTTCCTTAAAACTTCTCCAGGCCTGGAAACTACATATGCAAATTCCCTGACTTTTCCAGGTATTTTATGGCCGTATGAACCCTGGCTGACACACAGGGACGCTCAGCAGCTTTCCATTAACATTAAAACTAAATAAAAAATAAATAAACAAAATGTAAAATCTGATGGCGTACCTCTGACCAGGATGCTGGTGGACTTCTTGGCAGGGTTCCCCACGTTGTTGGACGCCATGCAGCTGTAGGCACCGCCGTCGTCCACAGTGACGCCAGGGATGGTTAGCGTGCCCCCATTGACGACGCTCCTCTTCGGGAGCGCCTCCCCTCCCGGCCTCGCCCATTGCAGGGTGGGAGGAGGGTCTCCCCCCGACGCCACACACACCAGAGTGATGGTCTCCCCCGGGTTCACCACCAGGGGGTCCTCCAGGAGGAGCTTAATGGCGGGAGGAGCTGCAGGGGAGGGGGAGGAGGAGGAGGAGGAGGAGGAGGAGGAGGTCACTTTCATTTTGTTAATAATCATTATTTAACTTTAGATTGATCCCATAATCTTCACTTCAGTCTTACTCAGTTTACATATGTAGAGTTGATATTTTACTGTTTGTGATCATTCATGAAGTTTATTTCTAAATCATTTTTGGATGTTATAGTTCAGGGGTATTCAACTAAAATTCAAAGAGGTCCAGTTGCTAAAATTTCCTCCCAGCAAAGGTCTGAACCTCATACCTAAAATCAGAATCATGATTAACTGAACATATTTACCTCAATAAGGTAAATTTTTGTCCTCATAGTTCACTGACACAGTTTCATGTGACCATGGTGTGTTGGAGTGTAATAAACATATGATTTATTATTATTTATGAAACTTTCGATTATTTTTCGATTAATTGCCCTGCACTACTTCACCAGTTGGTGATGACAGTTATAGTTCTTTTGATGCAAATATACATTTTTGAGCTGAATACTAAATTGAGCCATTGGCTGATAGCTTGGGCTGAATGAAATTTAAGTTTTACCATTTTGATTTGTCACTGCTCGGGTTGAAACTATGTAGTTTACACAAAATAATGTCAAAGGGTTATTTTATTTTATTTTTTAGGGGGAGGATTTCCTCATCTGCTATCCAAGAATGATGTCAGACGCAGTAAAGCCCTCTAGAGAAAATTGAAATTTGGGAAATTATATTATACATTATAAATAAAATGTATGAAAAATTGAACTGTATTAAACTTTTGCTTGTGGCAGAAAAAAACAATAACATAAACAAACAAATAGGTCTTTGGTAAAAGAAGTTAAGTAAAAACTACTGATTAATTAACGGATGATTTTCTTAAATCAATCAGTTCAAAAAAATCCTGGAAACAAGTTCGAGAAACGTCCTAAAATCCTAAATGTCCTAAAAACTGTGAAATGTCCAAAAGTCAGAGAAGCGTCCTAATATCCTGGAAATATCGCAAAATCCTAGAAATGTCCTAAAGTCCAAGAAATGGCCTAGAATCTTGAAAACGTCCTAAAATCCTGGAAACGTCCTGAAATCCTAAAAATGTCCAAAAGTCCAAAAACGTCCTATAATCCCAGACATGTCCTAAAATTGTACAAACTTCTTAATCCTAGAAATGTCTGAAATACCAGGTGTCCAAAACCCCAAAATATTTAGTTTACTGAAATATTCATCAGAGAAAAACTGAAAAAAGACAACTGACAGCAGAAATAAATGTTTGAAGTCTGTGATTAAAGGAATTATTTAAATGATCAATAAAGCATGAAAACTGTGGATTTATTGTCCCTGTTCAGAGTCATTCATTTTGCTCCGTGTTGATAATGAGTGAATGAATGATGAGTTTTCTTCTTCAAAACAGTTTGTAGAGGTCTGGTTGGTGAGATGTGCAGGTGGATCATGTGATTTCTTTTTTAACATGTGAAAAGGTTTGAAATATCTGGTCATGTGTAAATAATCCAGAGCGCTGCAGAGTCAGAGTTTAAAAGCTCCCACAGAGAAATAAAAGCTGCAGAGCCATTCGCCGCAGAAAAGCAGCTAAATGCAGAAATAATAATGAGGGAGATAAAAATAGCTGAGTCGACCTCCGTTAAGCTGACATCATGTAAATCCCATCAGCCCCCAGGGCGGGGCGGCGGGATCGACTGTACAGGTCAGAGAGCCGCAGTCCGAGCGCAGAGAGGACGATGACTTATTTATGATTTACATTCATCCGCCTGGACGCGCTGCGCAGGTACACACAGATTAAAGAAATAATACACAAGATTTAATACGACTGCAGGCCGCCCACTTCTGCCTGCAAATACATATATATATATATATATAAATATATAAATACTCTATACTTTTTATATACTTTTCATGAGATCGAGCAAAAGTTTGATTAAGTGTCTCATTCTGATTAATTAATTCAAAATTATAAGATACTCAGAGAACACACTAAGAAAAAAATAAATAATTATAATAAATTTTAAATTATAATTGTAAGGTGAAGTCTGAAAAACAAACACATTAAAAAAGGGTTTTAAACTTGTTGACTTGAATTATTAATTATTCAGTGATGACAGAGGTGTTTTTGTTTTTTATGTTTTCACCTGTTTTATTTATTTTTATGGATTTATTAACGACTGAGCAAATAAATTATGGGGGAAATACATTTTTAAAAAAAAAATAAATAAAAAAATAATATTAACATTTTAAGAATTTATGGGTTTAATTAATCAATTCACATTTAATTAATACTACAAAAATGTTTTATAGAGATCATAATTTCTTTAAAATAGTCTCTAGTGTCAGTGTGAATTATCCGCAGTAACAGGGACAGAGTGTGTGTGAGTATATTCATCACATAGTGGGGACCCCTTAAACACAAGGACATTGTGGGGACACACCTCTGAGGTCCGGTCCCCACATGGACCAACATTCAAGAGTTAAAGCTTAGAGCTGTGACTGTATTCGTGTGTGTGTGTGTTACCTGTCCTGTTGTTCAGACTGAAGTGGGCGCTCTTGTCTCCGATGCCGCAGACGTTCCTGACGGAGGAGATGCAGTTGTACGTGGCGTAATCCTGAGGACGAAGATTCTTCAGCTTCAAGATCTTCGTCTCACCCTAAAACACACACACACACACACACACACACACACACACACACACACACACACACACACACACACACACACACACACACGTGCACACACACGCCCGCACAGTATTTTTATACATGTGATGAACCTCCACAACATACTGTTGCTGTTATTTGCACCTCGGGGACGCACATTAATAATATCCAGCACCAACAAACAAATATACCCTATTCCACTTCTTTAATTTTCATTTTGTGACATATTTTTTTGTTCTCTGTTCATTGTTTTGTTGCTGTTTGTTGTTATTGCTGCCTATCTTGGTCAGGACACTTTAAAAATCATTGCAAAGCAAAATCATACAAAGACAGAAAAAGAAAATATGACAAATAATGTCAGCTGAATAAGAATTAAATACATATTAAAGAATTAAAATCATCAACATTAACTGGGTTAAAGAATATTTATTTAAAATGTAAAAATGTTATAAAATTCAAAAACTGATAGAATTAAATAGATAAATAATAAATATAAACTCAGTAACTGGAAATTAGATTATTATTCTAATCAGCTCATGGTGCAGAATCAGCAGGAGCAATTTTTTTGTCCTGTCAATGTGGTTTTTATCCTCAAGGTGTTGTGATTTGCACCTCAGGGCCACCGTAAAAAAACACAGTCTCTGGGAATCAAAGTCTACAATTTTAAAACTTTACAGACTTCTTGATGTTTTTTATGAAAATTGAGAGAAATCAGCAGATCAATCAGCTCTGTTATGTCCCAACATGAGTTCCTCCTCCTCCTGAGTCCTCCTCAGTCCTCCCCCTCCTCCTCCTCAGTCCTCCTCCTCACGTCTCCACCTCGCTGCCAAATCTCTCTTATCTCCTCTGGCAGCTTCGGCGCCGCCTTCCGCCTCACGGACAGATGAGATGAGATTAGATGACATTTAAATGGGATGTTTGTGCAAAGATGGAGGCTAATTTTTTGGCGGCTGATGATGATGATGATGATGAGGAGGAGGAGATAAGTTCCTCATTAGTGCCTGTGAGGAGCAAGGAGGGAGGGGTTAACAACTTCTCCAGCTGAAGGCATTACAGTCGACAGCGTTCAAATCTGGCGTGAATGTTATCTGTGCTGCGGCATTACACGGCCCGCTAACTGGCCGCCTGATTGGCCGGCTTCCCTTTTGCTCCAAATTAAATCCAAACCACGGCCAAAATTTAAAAAAGGACAAATCTGGGATCTCCATCTGCAGATGTTTTAATCCCCAGGAGGAGGAGGAGGAGGAGGAGGAGGAGGGAGGCTTAACTACAGGATGGATCAGCTGTTTCAAACTGTTGAACTCACTGACGGAGGAGACACGATGAATATTTAAATTCACAGAAAAACACAAGAAAGAAAGAAATCAGAAGAGAGCCGAGTTTCTACGAGCGAGAAGTGATTGAAAAAGATCAAACGTGGACACAAAAATTTAAAAGAATAAAAAAATACAAAGACTCCAGAGGAACTGCAACTACTGAAATAAAGATTCAGATATATTCACTCAGTTCACTCTGAGCAGCTTCAATTAAAAAAAAAGTTTTGATTTTAATTTAATTACAGCCCACATCAAAAAATTAATAACTTCCTGCAGTGTCGGCAGCAGACTGGACGAATAAAGATTTAGATATTTTGGGAGAATAAAACAATATTCAGTTTGTAATAATCACCAGAATAAATGCCGGCACTGTACACTTCTGCAAACCACAGATACCTTTGCACTTTGTGATGAAGAGGACATGTTTAAACTTTACATTTAAAACGTTTTAACATAAAAATCTTTAAAAAACAAGCTAATTTTACTGCAAACAACAGAGACGCTGACATATCTGAATCTATATCAAATAAAATGATTTTAGACCAAAAACATTTCAAATGTTACCAATAAAAAAGTTAAGTAGAACCACAAACTTCTGACTGATCCTCCTCCTCTTCCTCAGCTGCTTCATGAAGCCTTAAATGTCACTAAAAAGATTTATTTTATAGAGAAATTATTTTTCCACAAATGGAAGCAAATCTGAGGTTTAAAGCTGTTGAGGTTTGTGTGTGAAGCAAAAATTGGACAAAAATCAAACTCAGAGCTATTTCAGTCCTCAGCTGACGGACGACAGAAAAGGCAGATCCACGGAGAGTGAAAGTCAAACAGACTCTGAGTGATGGAGCTCCAGCAGGACGCGGCGTCCTCGGAGACGGCGAGACGTCACTCTCAGACACAAAGTAAAAACCAGCATGGAGACGACAGTTTGTGGTTTGGAGCGAATGAAAAGCTCGTGGTAAATATAACAGGAAGTTAGAGGAGCTCTTGCTAAAACATGGTGATGCCAGCAGTTAAAAATAGCGGCGGTCTCCTGAGCGCCGTGATGACAGCCTCTGAAACAAACTGGAGGAGAAGAAAAACGTCTTTTCTGACTGCAGAACGCCAAAAATCAGGTTTATTCACAGCTGAGCGTCCGTTTGATTCGGTCACAGACGTCCCTCCTGGAGGATCCGAGGTGTTCCCAGACCACATGAGACGTGTGATCCCTCCACGGGCTCCTCGCAGCTCCACGGGCCCAAAAACCTCCAGAGGGAGGCGTCCAGCAGCATCCGGATCAGATGAGGAGGTCTGAGCTCTGCAGAGGAAGTCCAGCTGCTTGAATCCATGACCTTTTTCTCTCTGACACTCCCGTAGAAACGTATATAAAGATGGACAGCATGTCAGCTCCCCCAAAGTGAGGCGTTTCAGTGTGTGTCGCCCCCTGGTGTCTGACTGCAGTATAGGTCATAAAGCCTGCACCTCCATGTTAGTGAATGGGACACAAAAAACTCAAAGTACACGCCAAATAAATGTTTCCCAAAGATGGTTTCTGTCGCTGAAGGTCGTTCTCATCACCCTGATGTTTGTTCAAGCGTTTGTTTTAATGATAAGTTTGGTTTTAACGAGGTATTAATTTATAAAAAAAAGGGGATTTTTCCACCATGATTGACAGCCGTGTGCTCGCATTCATTGTTTTGGCGGGATCTCCTCGGCTATGGATACCGATACTGCGCAGACTCTGGCTCTCAATGACATCACATTCACAAGATGGAAACGCCTGTTTCTCGGATATTTTAACCTACCTTCAGCATAGTGCGGGTCAGTGCTGGCGGTCTATGGTCACTACAAAAAGCTCCGGACAACAGCTGATGGTCACATCGACTGGAAGATGCATGTAAATGCAACAGCCTGTAGCTACTATTTTGCTATATTTTTCTATTTTTCTGACTCCATGGTACCTTCTGCCAAAGCACGACTTTTCTATGTTAGAGAAGCACTTAACAAAATCGTGAGAAGTCGTGCTGAGTTTGGACTGAATGCAGCAGACAGCAAGGGGATCTCCACCGAAGGCTGAGCGGCCAGTCAGACCAGAGGGCAGAAACAAAACCGAAAGACGAAGAGAGGGAGGAGAGCCGGCATCAGGGCGAGGCTGAACCGACTGACTGAGAGCTGTTCCTCTACCAAGCCTTCTTCTGGATAATGTCCGCTTACAGGAGAATAAAGTGGATGAGATGTGAGTGAGGCTCACTCAGCAACCAATCAGAGACTGCTCTGCACACATCTTCACAGAAACATGGTTAACCCCTAACATCCCAGATCAAGCTGTTGCACTGGATGGGAGGACCTTGTTCAGAGCCGACAGGAAACAAAGACTGTGATGCAAAAGCTCTGCAGGAATTGTATGACGCCATCAGCAGCAACCACACAGAAATTTCACAGCAGCTGCTGATTTTAATCAACTCATCCTTTAACTCCAAAGATGCAGCAGCATCAAGGACAAATGGTAATTTAATTTTTTAAACTGTGTTTACAAAGAGGATATTGTTTGTTTAACTTTAATCCACCGCCTTCACCTAGTTTACTGACTCCTCTGAAACTGTGACACCAAACTGTGGTTTCACGGTTAAAATGAAAAACAAAATCTAAATGTTTGTGCCAAACGAACTTAAGAAATTACCTCAAAGTGTTTAAATATTCAGAACAAAGTGACACACAAACGGACAACCTGAGAACATAATAAACATGCTAAAACAGACGGTGTGTTTGTTCACCTGTGTGAAAAAGGGTTCGTAGATCTCCACGCCGGCGTCCGAGCCCTGCGTCAGCGCCTCCCTGCCCCTCCTCCACGTGTAGTGCACCGGCGGGTTGGAGTTGGCGACGCAGCGGAGAAACACCGTCCTCTCAAAGTAGAACTGCTCCTTCGATTCACCAACGCTCTGGTGCACCGTTATGACCGGGTCATCCAGGTCTGAGGAGGAGGAGGAGGAG
>NC_056476.1:107500-155872 GCF_008729295.1 Plectropomus leopardus | reverse complement strand
TAGAATATTCATGACATTTTCTAATATTTTTAGGAACCTTTTATATCATTCTCTGTCTGCATCATGTGTTTTTTTTTACATTTTTAAAAATTATTACTACTTAAAATTCTTATTTTTTCTTGTTTTAATTTCTGATCACAGACTGGAGTTTCTGTGAATATAATTTAACCCTTATCCTGCCACATTTATTAGTTTTTTATTGACAGGAAGAATTAAAATGCAGGGATTTGATCTTCTAAATATGTATATATATAAGTTTACTTACATCCCAAAAAATCAAGATGTTTGGATCCAGCAGACTAAACACGTCTTCTTCACACATTACACATTTCTTCAGTTTGGATTTTTTTTTAAACCAACTTTATTGAGACAGTTAAACAACAAGTTTACACACCAAAAACTGAATGTACTTACTTCACAGTGATGTGAAGTAAGTACATTCAGTTTTTGGTTGGATGTCAGTAAATTTCCCCGCTCTGACCTCTTGCTGACCTCAAGCTTTAATTTGTCTTTAAAAAGGCGGCTGACGTGCAACTAAACGAGACTACAGAACACCATCAGGCCGAACACGACACGAGACGCTCGGTCGTGTGACCGCGGCGTAGTTTGTTTACAGCCTAACGTTAGATATTTACGTCTGATAATGCGTTCTGGTTTTCACTTACAGTTTCTGGCTATGATTTTAAAAAATGGTGTAATTTTGTTGATTTTTATTTTGGCAGGCCTGTGGGTTTCGAAGACGGGTTTTCTTTAAAAATTATCCAAAAATTTGCAACAACAAAAAAAAGAACAAAGAATTTTACAGGAAAAATTCGTTTTTCAAAACATTTTAAAAGACTGAAAAAAAAAATCCCTTTTTCTTTGAACAAAACATGCCTTTGAAACCTGTGGTTTTCTTTAGAAATAAAATGTAAGGGAAAAAAAGAAAATTACCAATACATATCATGTTTTCTATAAAAATCACCAAAAACTAAAGACGATAAAACCTCATTGCAGGTTTGGGAGACGTTTTCTTGATAAATTAGGTGTTAAAAGAAATAAAGAGTTTAAAGTTTCCTTCTCTCCGAAAGCAAAAAGTGCTTTAAAAATGATTCTCGCTGCCTCGTGGGCGACATGAACGGAGAGACGAAGGGAATAAAAGAAACTTTCATGATGAACAAAATAACCCAAAATAAAAATCAAACACTGTCACACGGCGACACGTTTTAGAGCTACGTTACATCGTTTGATAGAGAACATAAATTCACGTTATGTTACATTAATGTCACTTCATTTATCACAAACAACACATTTCCATGATTTTTAAAAAAACGTTCAATGACTTTTTAGTTCCATGACTTTTTAGGAACCATTTAACCCTTTAAAACCTACATAGTGCTGCGTTCAGACACATTCACTCATATTTAAACCTCGTAACCCCGAGCAAATGTTTTTTTTCTTTTGGAAAAAAACAGGAATAAAAAAAAAGAAATGAGTGTTAGAGAAGGAAAGTGTTAAAGAAAATTATGTGTTTAAACATTAAGGGAAAAGTGTCCAAAATACTACCTAATTGTCTGATTTATATACAGTATAGAATACTTGTTTGTTATTTTGAACTTTTGAACTCCTTGTTTGCTATTTCTTGTTCTTTTTTTGTTTTGTTTTGTTTTTGCTCTGTTTTGGGTCTTTTTTTCCCAAATGTACTCATTACCTCATGTTGCTCAGGTTTCAAAGGGTTAAGGTGGAGAAAAACACCATCGTGGTCCTTCCACCTTAAGCGAGTCCACAGAGCTCCTCGCTGACCTCCCACAGTTTCAGGGCAACGGTGTCGTCCCGGGCGTGGGCGCACACTTCCTGCACTCCGCAGCAGGAGAAGTACCGTCCGCTCAGGGGTTCGATTCCCTCCTGCAGGGCGCAGTGCAGCGTGGTCTGAGCGCCGGCCTCCGGGTCCAGGAACAGCAGCCGCGCCACGGGCTCGATGAAGACCTTCTGCCACAGGCTGACGTGACGGGACAGCTCGGTCCGGACCACACCTGCAGACGGGGACGCAGACGGTTTAATACGGATACGAACAGACCCGCTATCACGACGTCACAGTCTAAAAATCATCTCGAAAACCAGCAACACTCAACCTGCTTTGTTCTGGGGGCCACTTATGCAAAATGACAAGAACCCAGGGGCCAGTCGCAGCAGCCCCGTACACGTTTCAAGGATTTAGGACACTTTGATTTTAGGATGTTTTTCAGATTTTAGGACGTTTCTCGGATTTTAGGATGTTTCTTGGATTTTGGGACATTTCTCAGATTTTAAGAGGTTTTTTTAGGATTTTGGGATGTTTCCAGGATTTTATGACATGTCTTGGATTTAAGGACATTTTTGTGATTTGAGGACATCAGTGTCTCAGCTGTGTCCTCTGTGTCCTCTGTGGGGGATCCTCTTCTGACTCTATGTTGATGCTGTTTTATGTCTCTGACACCTTATGGAGACTAAAAGGACAAAAACTATTCACAGAGTCAATCACTTTATTTTTACTGCCAGTTAGAAAATGTTTGGGGGCCACCAGGGGCCCTATCAGGGGCCACATTTGGTCCTCAGTATGTAAGTTGAGCATCTTTTTTTCTTTGCCCTGTGTGATTGAAAAACAGCTGTGGGTTCAAAAGAGTTAAGTCTGACACATGTTACCACACCTGACATCACAGGTGTGCTCTGTCTCACCTGTGACCACGCCCACTGCTCCTTTAGAAATACTGAGGTCATAAAATACAAATGAACCTGCAGAGAGAAATGTTTGACTGCAGCCAAACTGTGAGATGTGCAGATTTTCTTCTGTGAAGATTGTATATTTAATTTAATGCAGTTAGTTAAAAAGTTAGAAGAAGATTAAAAAGTCCGACGTGAGCTGAGCTTGTACTTCACTGTAAAAATACTTCAGTGTAGAAATACTTCAGTGTAAACCTCTGAAACAGTTGCTGTCACGTTTATGTCATACAGGAGTTTCTGGTTTCTGGTGCAGTCGTCAGCGGCTGAGCGTGGAAACATTCATCAGTGACTCTGACATGTTTACTGCGTTTCTGTCGGAGAACGCAGTACTCACGTCAGAGACCTGCAGTGTTCATCACTCGGCTTTGTTTTGCTTTGTGTGCTTTCACACACGTGTCTCGAAATACTACGTTTAAACTCACGTGTGTCTACATGTCTGTTTTCAAAAGTAACCAGCCTAGTTTCCTCACACACACCTCACACACACCTCACACACACCTCACACACACCTCACACAACTTTACGTACGTAAGTTATGTTTCTTTTCCCAAACGTAACCCATGTAACTTTATGTAACTTTACATTACGTACGTAACTCTATATTAAATTACGTGTGGTGACTACGCCCCAACCTTTTTTTTTTTTTTTTACTAAACCCAATCTATGTAACTTTAAGTGATGTACTTAAAGTTAAGTACGTAACGTGACTGCACCCAGCAGTGTTTCTTTGTTTACACCTAACCCACCGAGCTGTACGTTAAGTGCATACGGTGATAAAAACTAACCATGTTTCTGAAACCTTAACTACCTAACTTCCACGTTAAGAACATGACGTGATGATGACCAACCGTGTTTCTTTTCCTAAACCTAATCTACGTAACTTTACATTAAGTACATAAAGTGACTACGCCAACCATGTTTCTTTCATTAAACCCAATCTACGTAACATTGACGTAACAATATGTACAGTATGTATGTTATGTATATTACGTGATGATGCCCAACCATTTTTCATTTTGTATAACTTTACTTGCTTAAACCTAATCTATCTAACTTTACATTAAGTACTTAAAGATAAGTACTTAACGTGATGACGCCCACTAACGTTTCTTTTACTGAAGGTAACCTACATAACTTAATGCTCAGCATGTAAATGTACGTTAAGTACATAAAGCGACAACAACCAGCCAAGTTTCTTGGCCTAAACACAAAACCCAACACCCTTAAACACAACTTTACTTGATTGATGATTCCTTAACCTAACCTGCATAACTCTACGGTGCATATGTGACGTGACGACGCCCGACCATGTTGGGTTTTTTTGTTTTTTTTTTACTAACTTCTGTTATTTTACTTACAAATTTGGGGGGTCATTTGTTACGAATCGTGCATATGTGTATATGATTTTTTTAGTTCAGTTCAGAAGATTTATTGTCCTTCAAGGGGAAATTTGGTCTGAGGTTTGGTGGTACAAATAATTTAAAAATACAAGAAACAGGCACATCTAGCTGTCATTTGATGACATGTCGCAGTATTAATGCGTCTGCGTATTTTCTGACTTTAACAAGGACCGGAGACGTAAACCCGGCACTGATCACGTTCCCTGAGAAATGATTTTGTCTCGTCGGTCGTACCCGCAGGTGTCTTTTTGGGGTGTGTTTGGTTACCTGGGTGGACGCTGTAGCAGGTGACGTTGGTTCCTTTCAGCCTCTTGGCGAGCTCGTGGGTGAAGAGCACGTTACACAGTTTGCTGTTGCAGTACGCCTGGAAGAACTGCCAGCTGTACCTGCCGGTGCCAAGGTGTTTGTTCACCGCCAGCGCCTGAACGCAACACACGCAATGATTGCAATAAAATAAAGAAGAAGATGAGTAATTGGGTAAAATATACAAACTGTAAAAAAGAGGTTAATTAAGGATAAAAACAGAAAGTCAAGTGAATAAATATTAAAAAAAAAAAAAACAATAAAATGATAAAGAAAGTAGTAAAACTGTAAACCAGACTAAAATATATAAATAGTCAATAAATAAATAAAGTTCAATTAGAAGCCAAACGTAACTAAACTAACTCAGAAGTCACCTGTGCGGCCTCCAGCACGCAGGTGTGCAGGAATGTCTTTGTGTTATCACGACACGAGTTCACACCTGAAGCTGCAGAACCGGAACTTCTGATGCTGAATATCGACGCGTTTGACTCAGAGTCAGCAGCAGGAGACAAACCGTCCCCTCAGATTTAAGTACTTCATCAGCTGATAAAGTCACTGCACCATGTTGTTTTGTTACCGTGGAAACGGAAGTAAAGGAGCGACTGATGGAGGAAAAAGGTTTCAGCAGTAAAAGTATTCGCTCTGCAGCGAAATGTCTCCTGTGCCTGAAACATGATGCAATCTGACTTTAGCAGGTTTCCTTTAACCTTCAGACTGCGCAAACTGAAACTGGGATTATAAAATACGCCGAATGGAAACACGTCAAATAAAGCTGAGATAACGGTCTTCATTTCTTTCAAAAAGATGGAAGAAGACAATAAGCAAGAAAAGAAGAAATAACTCCAAAAAGATCAGGAAATGAGTAAAAAGTACAGGCAAATTACCTGAAAATATATATATTTTTAAACCCACAACCAAACAAACAAATAAGTAAAAGACTTGAAAAACGTGCCAAAATGTTTAACAATCCTGTAACATATTTAATGTAATTCTGATAATTATCAGCTTAGCTTTTCCAGATTTTTTCACATTTTTTATGAGATTCTGTAAAAATTATTTTCTGAATCTACTAATGTCTTTTCTTCTCTTCATTTGTTCAAACTGCTCGCTGCCTTTTTTCTGCCGTTTATAAAAGAAATCAAATCGATGTGCTCAAGTTTCAAAGGTCTAAATTCTTGTGAAAGAAAGCAGGAAAGTGATGTTTCTCTGGGTCTCAAAGGGTTAAAGTGTGATTTTTTTTGCCATAAACATAAACCGTGTGTGTGTGTGTGTGTGTGTGTGTGTGTGTGTGTGTCCTCTCACCTCCAGGTCGATGTGTCCCCAGCGATAAGCCATGGAGGACAGCGTGACCACCCGTCCCCCTCCGTCCTCCTTCAGACGCTCCAGCAGCAGGTGCGTCAGCAGGAAGTGACCCAGGTGGTTCACCCCGAACTCGATGCCAAAACCGTCTTCTGTCCGTCCGTCCGCCACCAGACCTGCAGGACAGACGGGGTCACGTTTGAAGATTCAGCCGAATGTAAGTTAGATTTTAGATATGTGACTCTTTTTAAGCCACTTGGAATGAAATGTAAGACCAATATTACGATAACCAAATTAAAGTTTTGTGTTATTATTCCAAAAAAAAGATGTTGCCAATTATTTGGACATTTTAAAGTGCAAAGTCCCTCCCGAAAACAACCAGTTCCTAAAATCCTTCAACTAATGTCGTAACATTTTTAATACTTTTGAAAGTTTGATTTAAGTATTCAAGTAGAAAATATAAGCAGAACAATAATAATAATAATGGTTGTCGTTGGTGTTGTTGTTGTTGTGTGTTGTTGATGTTGTTGTTGTGTGTGGTTGTGTTGTTGTTGGTGTGTGTGGTTGTTGTGTGTTGTTGATGTTGTTGTTGTTGTGTGGTTGTTGTGTGTTGTTGATGTTGTTGTTGTTGTGTGTGGTTGTTTGTGTGTTTGTTGATGTTGTTGTTGTGTGTGGTTGTTGTGTGTGGTTGTTGTGTGTTGTTGATGTTGTTGTTGTGTGTGGTTGTTGTGTGTTGTTGATGTTGTTGTTGTTGTTGTTGTTGTTGTTGTGTGTGGTTTTTGTGTGTTGTTGATGTTGTTGTTTTGTGTGGTTGTTGTGTGTGTTGTTTGTGTTGTTGATGTTGTTGTTGTTGTGTTGGGTTGTTGTGTGTTGTTGATGTTGTTGTGTTGTGGTTGTTGTGTGTTGTTGATGTGTTGTTGTTGTTGTTGTTGTTGTTGTTGTTGTTTGTGTGTGGTTGTTGTTTGTGTTGTGTTGTTGTTGTTGTGGTTGTTGTGTGTTGTTGATGTTGTTGTTGTTGTTGTGTTGTTGTTGTGTGTGTTGTGTGTGTGTTGTTGATGTTGTTGTTGTGTGTGGTTGTTGTGTGTGGTTGTTGTGTGTTGTTGATGTTGTTGTTGTGTGTGGTTGTTGTGTGTTGTTGATGTTGTTGTTGTTGTTGTTGTTGTTGTTGTGTGTGGTTGTTGTGTGTTGTTGATGTTGTTGTTGTGTGTGGTTGTTGTGTGTTGTTGATGTTGTTGTTCTCAAGTGAATCCGCAGCTTGTGTACATTTCTGCTCTGACGTCACACAGACGACAGTCAACGTTTGGTTGTTACTGAGTGAATGACGTCCTCAGTGTCAGCTGATACTTCACTGTTAGTGTACCTGCTGACACACACCTGAGTGACACACAGTACAGTACAGACAGTACAGTACGGACAGTGCAGTACACACAGTACAGTACAGACAGTGCAGTACACACAGTACAGTACAGACAGTGCAGTACACACACTACAGTACAGTACAGACAGTGCAGTACACACAGTACAGTACAGACAGTGCAGTACACACACTACAGTACAGTACAGACAGTGCAGTACACACAGTACAGTACAGACAGTGCAGTACACACACTACAGTACAGGACAGTGCAGTACAGACATTGCAGTACACATAGTGCAGTACACATAGTGCAGTACACACAGTACAGTACAGACAGTGCAGTACACACGGTACAGTACACACAGTGCAGTACACACAGTACAGTATGGACAGTGCAGTACACACAGTACAGTACAGACAGTGCAGTACACACAGTACAGTACAGACAGTGCAGTACACACACTACAGTACAGTACAGACAGTGCAGTACACACAGTACAGTACAGACAGTGCAGTACACACACTACAGTACAGTACAGACAGTGCAGTACACACAGTACAGTACAGACAGTGCAGTACACACAGTACAGTACAGACAGTGCAGTACAGACATTGCAGTACACATAGTGCAGTACACATAGTGCAGTACACACAGTACAGTACAGACAGTGCAGTACACACGGTACAGTACACACAGTGCAGTACACACAGTACAGTACGGACAGTGCAGTACACACAGTACAGTACAGACAGTGCAGTACACACAGTACAGTACAGACAGTGCAGTACACACACTACAGTACAGTACAGACAGTGCAGTACACACAGTACAGTACAGACAGTGCAGTACACACACTACAGTACAGTACAGACAGTGCAGTACACACAGTACAGTACAGACAGTGCAGTACACACACTACAGTACAGTACAGACAGTGCAGTACACACAGTACAGTACAGACAGTGCAGTACAGACATTTGCAGTACACATAGTGCAGTACACACAGTACAGTACAGTACAGACAGTGCAGTACACACACATAGTGCAGTACACACAGTACAGTACAGACAGTGCAGTACACATAGTGACAGTACACACAGTGCAGTACACACAGTGCAGTACAGCACAGACAGTGCAGTACACATAGTGCAGTACACACAGTACACAGTACAGACAGTGCAGTACACATAGTGCAGTACACACAGTACAGTACAGACAGTGCAGTACACATAGTGCAGTTACACACAGTACAGTACAGACAGTGCAGTACAGTACACATAGTGCAGTACACACAGTACAGTACACACAGTGCAGTACACACAGTACAGTACAGACAGTGCAGTACACATAGTGCAGTACACACAGTACAGTACAGACAGTGCAGTACACATAGTGCAGTACACACAGTACAGTACAGACAGTGCAGTACACACAGTGCAGTACACACAGTACAGTACAGTACACACAGTACAGTAGTGCAGTACACATAGTGCAGTACACACAGTACAGTACAGTACAGTACAGACAGTGCACTACACATAGTGCAGTACAGACAGTGCAGTACACATAGTGCAGTACACACAGTACAGTACAGACACAGTGCAGTACACATAGTGCAGTACACACAGTACAGTACAGACAGTGCTGTACACATAGTGCAGTACACACAGTACAGTACAGACAGTGCAGTACACACATAGTGCAGTACACATAGTGCAGTACACACAGTACAGTACAGACAGTGCAGTACACATAGTGCAGTACACACAGTACAGTACAGACAGTGCAGTACACATAGTACAGTACAGACAGTGCAGTACACATAGTGCAGTACAGACAGTGCAGTACACATAGTGCAGTACACATAGTGCAGTACACACAGTGCAGTACACATAGTGCAGTACACACAGCGCAGTACACACAGGGCAGTACACACAGTGCAGTACACATAGTGCAGTACACACAGTACAGTACAGACAGTGCAGTACACATAGTGCAGTACACATAGGGCAGTACACACAGTGCAGTACACACAGTACAGTGCAGTACACACAGTACAGTACAGACAGTGCAGTACAGACAGTGCAGTACACATAGTGCAGTACAGACAGTGCAGTACACATAGTGCAGTACACACAGTACAGTACAGACAGTGCAGTACACATAGTGCAGTACACACAGTACAGTACAGACAGTGCAGTACACATAGTGCAGTACACACAGTACAGTACAGACAGTGCAGTACAGACAGTGCAGTACACATAGTGCAGTACAGACAGTGCAGTACACATAGTGCAGTACACACAGTACAGTACAGACAGTGCAGTACACATAGTGCAGTACACACAGTACAGTACAGACAGTGCAGTACACATAGTGCAGTACACACAGTACAGTACAGACAGTGCAGTACACATAGTACAGTACACATAGTGAAGTACACACAGTACAGTACAGACAGTGCAGTACACATAGTACAGTACAGACAGTGCAGT
Source organism: Plectropomus leopardus (assembly GCF_008729295.1). Lineage (NCBI taxonomy): Eukaryota > Metazoa > Chordata > Actinopteri > Perciformes > Serranidae > Plectropomus > Plectropomus leopardus. The sequence continues at coordinate 146,278 of NC_056476.1, read as the reverse complement.
ACACATAGTGCAGTACAGACAGTGCAGTACACATAGTGCAGTACACATAGTGCAGTACACACAGTGCAGTACACATAGTGCAGTACACACAGCGCAGTACACACAGGGCAGTACACACAGTGCAGTACACATAGTGCAGTACACACAGTACAGTACAGACAGTGCAGTACACATAGTGCAGTACACATAGGGCAGTACACACAGTGCAGTACACACAGTACAGTGCAGTACACACAGTACAGTGCAGTACACACAGTACAGTGCAGTACACACAGTACAGTGCAGTACACACAGTACAGTGTGGTAAAAAGGGCTGAGTTCCATGTCGCTGAGGCGGTGTGAGGCCTGCGGTTGGAGCTCAGAGGGACTTTAGTTTCCAGCTCTGACTCGTGTGAATCTGCGGCGACAGAGAGTCTTTTCTTCTTTTATTTTATTATTTCATTAGTTACGCCGCTGCGATCGAGTCTTTCGGGTTAACGGGAATTTTTCTGCAGGCGTGTTCCTGGAGTTTGTTTGTGGCGTGCACAAACGTGCAGGAGGCGTGTTGTGATTTTGAAAAGCACATTTTGTGTGCAGAGCGATACGAGTGTGTGATATTGAAGCGGGCCCTAAAGGGTTAAACGTATATTTTTACTGCGGATGAATATTTTACTTCCATTTAAATAAATTACTCGGATCGTTTTACTTTGTGTTGTTGTCTGAACTTTACGCCAAAATCTGAGTGTTCACGAGCGTTTGAAGGTTTTCAGTTTCGATCTCTTTCTCACTTTTGGAAAATGTCAGAGGTCACGTGTGTGTGTGTGTGTGTGTGTGTGTGTGTGTGTGTCTGTGTGTGTGTGTGTCTGTGTCTGCGCGTGTGTGTCTGTGTGTGTGTGTGTGTGTTTGTGTGTGTGTGTGTGTGTGTGTGTGTGTGTGTCTGTGTCTGTGTGTGTGTGTGTGTGTGTGTGTCTGTGTGTGTGTGTGTCTGTGTCTGTGTGTGTGTGTGTCTGTGTGTGTGTGTGTCTGTGTGTGTGTGTCTGTGTCTGTGTGTGTGTGTGTGTGTGTGTGTGTGTGTGTGTCTGTGTGTGTGTGTGTGTGTGTCTGTGTGTGTCTGTGTGTGTGTGTGTGTGTCTGTGTGTGTCTGTGTGTGTGTGTGTGTGTGTGTGTGTGTGTCTGTGTCTGTGTGTGTGTGTCTGTGTGTGTGTGTGTCTGTGTGTGTGTGTGTCTGTGTCTGTGTGTGTGTGTGTGTGTGTGTGTGTGTGTGTCTGTGTGTGTGTGTGTGTCTGTGTGTGTCTGTGTGTGTGTGTGTGTGTCTGTGTGTGTGTGTGTGTACCAGCGTTGTTGATGAGCAGGTCCAGTCTGGACTCGGCCTTCAGGAACGTTTCGGTGAAGCAGCGGACGGACTTCAGACTGGCCAGGTCCAGCTGCATGTAGAGCACGTCAGTACTTCCTGTTTCCTGCGGGGGGCGACATCATCGGCAGGTGAGACGATATTGACTTTGATTCTTCCGAATGTAAACGCTGAACCTTCCCGTTATTTTTGGGAGTGATTTTTTTTTTAAAAATAATTAGGTCATTTTTTTCTTTGGAAATATTCTGCTTTTTTTCTCTCTTTCTTGCATTTTTTTCTTCCAAATTGTTGGGTTTTTTTTCTACTTAACATTTTTGGCAATTTTTCTCTTTAAATGTTTTTTCATTCTTTAAAAAATTATGGTATGGTTTTTTAAGTTTTTTTTTCAAATTTCATGGTTCTTTTTCTTTAACATTTTAGCCATTTTATACTTATTTCAAACATTTTGACAAATTTGCTTCTATAAATATTTTTGTTGATTTTAAAAAATGTGGTTTTTCAAAAATTGCCAAAAATTACAGCATATATCAGCCGGGAACTTTAAAAACAGAAACTTTCACTGGATTTCTTTGAGTTAGCTGCTTTTTAAATCTCCACACGCAGAACACGCCGTCAAATCATCACACCGCCCTGTCCACAGCCTGTCCTGTCCTGTCCTGTCCACAGCCTGTCCTGTCCACAGCCTGTCCTGTCCACAGCCTGTCCTGTCCACAGCCTGTCCTGTCCACAGCCTGTCCTGTCCACAGCCTGTCCTGTCCTGTCTTAATCCTAATCTGTCTGCAGCTCGTCTTGATGCTCTGACTCTTTCATTGTTAACTCTTTGTTGCTCGGCGGGCGTTGCCGGGCTGAAACTCCAGCTGCCGTTCACAGCGAATAACACGCGTGAACGACGCTTCAACTGCTTTCAATAGGCGGGTTTCCGTTAACCCTCAAATTGCGAATACAAAATACGTCAAATGGAAATGCATCACATTAAAAAATAAAAATTTGTTAATCACAAAAAAGTTTTTACGCCCTCATGAGGTTTTATTTCAGACAATTCAAAGGAGCCATTTTTCACCGAACTGCAGTGGAAACACTTTTTTGGCTTTTACAGCTCGTGTGACGTGAAAACATGACTCAGACTGTGAGGATGGAGGAAGACACCGACATCTTCCTCACTCTGACACCAGACTAAGAAATTACAGAGTTTAGATCGGCTTTATTGAGAGCGGCTGCAATAGAAATGATGCTCTGGACGTCCATCGCCATGGTTACTGGGACGTTATCACCAAAAGAGAAGTCGCTTTACATCACTCAGTGGAAACAGTCAGCTCCACATTGTGCTTCATCCAAATGTCGAAAATATCACTTAAGTTTTGGAAAAATCTGTAATGAAAACCCGCCGACTGCTGATGCTTCAAATAACGTCAGCTGTTTTCAGTGATGAAGACGCTGACCCTCCTCCTCCTCCTCCTGCTTTCTCCTCCTCCTCCTCCTCCTCCTCTTCTCTGTTCTTACCTGTTGTATATCTGCGATGGCGGCCTCGGCCTTGGACCGGTTGCGGCAGGCCAGGATCACTCTGGCGCCCTTCTTGGCGAGGTGCATCGCCGTGGCTTTACCGATGCCGGTGTTTCCTCCTGCAGCGACAAAACACAAAGTGTCGGCGTCAAAGACCTCAGAAGTCTGTCGGCCACTTTTCGATGGATTTGGCACAAAATCTGATGAAAACAATCATGTTCCCCAGAGGATAAAGCCCAAAGATCCCAGTGATCCTCCGACTCTGCCTCGAGCGCCAGGTTGACTTTTTTTCATCTTAATGAATAAATTTTATTAGCATTTGAGGAGTCGTTATTCCAACAATAAACCCGGAGCGAGAGGAGAAATGAAATAGTTAAAAATTAAAATAAAATTTAAAAAAAAATTATTTAATGAAATTACTTCATTAAATGTCATTAAATCCAAAATCCAATCAAAGGTCAAAAAATGCTCCATTAATACTCGTTTAAACTGACATTATTGATCCCACAGCCATCCGTCCGCTTAACATGTACTATACTGAAAATAATGATATCTATTTTTTCATCTAAAATCATCGTGACCTCGTGACAAAAACTTGCATTTCAAGTGTTAATATCATATTAATGTGTAATATTTTTACAGCCTGATTTCGAAAAGTACATTCTGTGTGCAGAGCAGTGTGAGTCATATTAAAGTAAGGACAGGTGGGGACAGACAGGTAGGGACAGACAGGTAGGGACAGACAGGTGGGGACAGACAGGTAAGGACAGACAGGTGGGGACAGACAGGTAGGGACAGGCAGGTAGGGACAGGCAGGTAGAGACAGGCAGGTAGGGACAGGCAGGTAGGGACAGGCAGGTAGGGACAGACAGGTAGGGACAGACAGGTAGGGACAGACAGGTGGGGACAGACAGGTGTGTGCAGACAGACTCACCTGTGATGATGACGGTCTTCCCGCCCATGGCCGCGTTCCCTTTACATTTGGCCCTTCTGAAGAGGGTCCGTGTGAGGAACACGTATCCTCCCAGGACCACGGCGGCCAGCAGCAGCAGCTGAAGCATGGTGACGGTCTGATCCTGCACCTGAAGGGGGGCGCCTCTTATAGGCCTCACCTGCGGGGCCTCACCTGTCCGACCGGCTGCTCCTGCCTCTGAGTCACGGCTCGCTCCGGTCCGACCGGTTCTGCTCGGCCCTGATTGGCTCTGATGTTCACCTGAAACTCTGAAAGTCCCGCTGCAGTTTGAAGCAGCAGTTTCCTGATCAGACCTTCAAAATCAAAGCCCCGTGGACCAAAACACTCTATTTTAATTCTATAATTAAAATGTAGAGAACAGTGAAGTAGTAGAAGTAATAATAATAATAATGATAATAAATAATAATAATCATAATAATAATAATAAATAATAATAATTATTATTATTATTATTATAAAAAAGTCCAACAAGGTAATTCAGTATAACACATTTAAATGTAAATCGTTTATTTTTAAGACATTTAGATTCCATTTCTAAAAACAGAAAAAAAGATGAAAATAGTCCAAAGAAGGTGTCATAATTAACTCCAACAAAGTGCTTCACACAAAACATCATTAAAAAAGAGACAGAAGTAAATTCAACAAGACATAAACACTAAAGCAGATATTTGTTTGAAATGATTTTGAGAAAATATTTATATAGAAAGTAAAAGAAAAAAATCACTTAGTTTTGTTTTAAAAAATTAGACGCTCTCTTAACCCTATAAAGTTTTATATACCATTACTACTATTATAATATTTCTATTATTATTATTATTATTAATAATAATAATAATAATAGTAATATCATAAAAAATATGCATCTGAGAAATTTCCATTTCAAATATTTTTCAAAACAAAACTAAAACTTATATAATATAATGCTTCATGTATTTTCTTTTTACCTATATTAGTTCATGGGTAGCCACATTTATAAAAAAATGTGGCAACTCAAGAACTAATATAATATAATGCTTCATGTATTTTCTTTTTACCTATATTAGTTCATGAGTAGCCACATTTATAAAATTAAAATCACATTTCTCAGATGCATATTTTTTATGTTTAATAGTTATATTCTGCACAATGTATATAACAAAATATAATATGCACATATTGTAAATACATGCATATAAAATGCACAATACATTTCTGTTGCTATTTGATGTATGTGAAAACACATCAGATCAAAATATGCATAAAAAAAATCGAAATGTGCGTATACGGCCATACGTCTGGTCGAAGCGCTGCTCGGGTGGAAACATGTGAACAGCAGATTGAAAACAGGGTCAGGAGTCGGGTTCAGGACAGACCGCAGAAACTCTCGCTGAGCTCCCACAGCTTCTTGGCTGCGGCATCGTCTCTCGCCTTCGACTCCATGTCCATCTTCGGTGCGCACATGGAGAAGTAGTATCCGCTGAGGTGTTCGATGCCTGGCTCGAGGGCACAGTGGAGCGTGGTCTGGGCTCCGGACTCAACGTCCACAAAGAACAGGAACATGACGAGCTTCACGACAAGCCCCCACCAGAAACCAACGTTACGACCAATCTCTGTCCGTATACCTCCTGAAGAGAAAAACAAAACGAAATCAATGAATTTGATTTATAAGTACGGAAGACTATTTGTGTCAGAAGAAATGACAAAACTAGAAAAATCTCAAATGTATTTAACGTTATTAGTTATCACATACCACAACATTATAGTATTGTTTTGTAGCCAAAAACCTAATTTGTAATACTGGTTAATAGATTTATACAGAAAAACATCTTATTACATTACAATTATGAGTTATTGAGTTCAGATTTTGCCACAATTACATTTTTTTATTTATTTGTTTAATATCTTTCAGGAAATCAGATTAATTGATTACCAGAGTTGCCCTTGCTGAATTGACTAATTGTTTCATTACATCAGCCAAATTATTAGATAATACACTTAGTTTTGTTAAATATATCTGATTTACACATATGGAAGCCCATTACTGTCAGAAAAACAGAGTGAAAACACTTGAGTTAAAATCGAGAGAAATTTTGTCAAAATTGTGACTTACTGAGCACAATGACAGCAGGCCTTTGCTTAATGGACTTTAAAGAGTGAATCAAAACTGAAAAAATGAGTCAAATTTATGACAGAACAAGTCAACAGTTTGATTTTGTATCTCACAGTTTTAATTTAGAAACTTAAATCAACTTTAAAGGTTGAATTTCTTTAATGTATCTAACTTGACTGCTTTTTTGCTTCACATTTCACACTTCGCACTGCTGCACCTCTTCATTTTTATGCATTTTATACACTATTTTTGGCCTTATTTTTATTAATAATGTCATTGGGTTTCATTTATTTTATTTTCAATCTCATGTTATACATTCAGTTTTTATCCTTTTTTATTAGGATTTTCCAACTAGGTTTTGTCCACGTGAGGTTGCATTCTTTGCTTTCTATTCTAATCGTATTTAATTTTTACTTGCTGGTTTTATTATGTCTTCTGTCTTTTTATGTGAAGCACTTGGCGCATTTACTTTCTTTATTGTAAAGCACGCTGAAGTGCCATAGAAAAGTGCCATACAAATTCAATTTGTTATTATTATTATGCAGATTTTAAAATGCATCTTGACAATTTTTAAAAATAATTTCAAACTTTCTATCATCTGTTTTCTGACAGAACTGGATGTCCCCGTGGATGACACCGTGGCGGACACTGGTCTGCTGACCTGGGTGGAGGCTGTAGCAGGTGACGTCGGTGCCGTCCAGCCTCTTGGCGAGCTCGTGGGTGAAGAGGACGTTGCACAGTTTGCTGTGGCAGTACTTCTTGAAGATCTGCGAGTCGCTGTTTCCCAAAGCGAGGTCTCGCTGCGTCGTCAGACAGTTGAAATCCACCGTCCCCCTCTCATATGCTAGGGAGGCCACGTTCACCACACGGCTCGGCCCGCTTGCCTTCAGCCGCTCCAGGAGCAACGCCGTCAACAGGAAGTGACCCAGGTGATTGACGCCAAAGATCATCCCGAATCCGTCCTCCGTCTTTCCATCGATTATCACACCTGAGGACAGAAATGATAAACCTACATTTAAAAACAAGCATCTTAACTTAACACTTAACACTTTGTTGGCTCACCACGGTCACACGGTTCGACGAAAACTCAAGCTTTGAAAAACGTCTGTGGTCAAAGGTCTTAAGATGGTACAGACAAAATCTGAAGTCGATCGGATCGAATCTCTTAGAGGAGTTTATTAAAATATGAACCCTGGAAATGGCCAGAAATTAGGAAGAATTTAACCTTTGAAATGTAGATCGACATCACTTTTCTTGTGCTCCAATTCACAAGTATCTAACTTTACTTGGTTTAATTATTTTACTTTAAAAAATGCGACAAAAGGCAACGAGGGACTTGGTGAGAAATGTTCCACAAACTGTTAGAAATGAGTAGATTTAGAGAATTATCTCTAAAAAGGAAGGGGGAAAGGGGGATTTACTGGTCATTTTATTGCACTCTTTTAAATTAATCTTGCAAATTTCGGGTTAATTTATTCTTAAACTTGCTCATTGCCTAGTTCCCATGTTTTTGTTTGTTTTTGAGCACCTTTAGTTCCCCAAAATGTGATTCATTTGAGAGAAAAGTAAAGATCCCTCAGGTGTTTGGGCTCTAATTATAAGTAATCCTCTTGTCAGCTGCAATTTCAAATTTTCAGTTTACGTAAATCCCAGGATGTGTTTGCCCTGTCTTAGGACATCTGGTTTTGGTTGTTTTTTGTTTTAAATCTGTTATCTGATGTAAATTTGTTTTGCTGTGAGCCTTTAATCTTCATGAACTAACCGGCGTTGTTGATGAGCAGATCCAGCCTGGACTCGGACCGCAGGAAGTCGTCAGCGAAGGAGCGAACAGACTTCAGACTGGCCAGGTCGAGCTGCATGAAGATCACCTGGCTGTTCCCCGTCTCCTGCAGGCAACACGCACAGGTGAGAAACGTTTCATACTCCGACACCATCACCGCATCGTTTCATCGTTTCGGAAGAGATTCAATGTGTTTCTCACCTTTTTTGTTGATTTTTGATGCTGAAACTAGCACGGATTTAGGAAAAATAGGCTGATTGAATTGGCACGTGTAACTGTGTATCATCGGCATAAAAATAATAATAACATGATGAACGTCATAATACAGAAGGAGGCTGTGTGTGTGTGTGTGTGTGTGTATTATAAATAAATAATATACACACACACACACCCACACACACACACACACAGTATATATAGAAGAGAAGAGGACCTAGGATGTAGCCCTGTGGTACACCCGATTGAACCCATCAATGGAATGTAACTAAGTACTCCAGTGCAAATTTGAGGTAATTGTACATTAATTGATTGTCTTGGTTTTCTGTTACTTTGTACTTCTAGTACACTACATTTCAGAGGTAAATATTGTTCTTTTATATGATATTTGTCCCACAGCTTTATTTATTTTGCAAATTAACATTTTTACAAACAAAAAATATGAACAGTTTATAAAATCTGAAAATAAAATAAAAATAAATTGAAATATGAAATAAAATAGAATTAAAAAAATAAATAGAAGTATCATATAAAATAATTTAAATTTTTTTTTTTTTTTTTTTTTTTTTTTTTTTTTTTTTTTTTTTTTTTTTTTTTTTTTTTTTTTTTTTTTTTTTTGTATTTTTACATTGTGGTACAAGTACTTTTCCTGCAGTAAAGGATCTGAGTACTTCCTCCACCACTTATGGAACCTAAATTTAAAGAAGTGGGGTATATTCCCACTGAATCTGTGACCTCTACACTCAGAGACAGTTTTTTTCTGCACCTGGATGATTTCCTGGGCGGCGGCCTCAGCTCGCCGTCTGTCCCTGCAGGCCAGGATCACCCTCGCCCCCCTCCTGGCCAGGTCCATCGCTGTGGTCTTACCGATGCCGGTGTTTGCTCCTGGACAGGAAGCACACAATAACAGAAAGCTCTTTTATTAATCAGCCGTGCTAACGCGGTGTTTTGACCCTTGTTGTCAATATTTAAACGGACGGCTCACCTCTGGAATCCAATCTAACCGACACAGAAACCTGGAGCAACGTCACTTTTCTCGCACTGCTTTCAGATAACTTTCACAGGTTAATCTTTGAACCCAGAACCAATTAGCGTGATTTCTTTCAGAAACACGGGAAAAGGGCAAAGAGCAACTTGACAAGAAATATCCTGCAAAGTGGCTGTGACCGTGCATTCTTCTTATGTTTGTAAACACAATATCACAAGAACGCCTTGAGGGAATTTCTTCAAATTTGGCACAAACGTCAGCTTGAATGAACTGATAACAGTTTGGTGGTCGGAGGTCAAGGTCATTATGATCTAGTCCCTCGTTTCTTAAAAAGTGGCACAAACGTCCACATAGACTCAAAAATGAACTCATAGGAATTTCAGTAAAGAAATTGGTCTGATTTTGTTGCAAAAGTTCTTAAAAAGTCGTGAACACTCTCAGAATAAGTGACTGTTGAAATGTTTCCTGTGCATTCCTGAACATTTCCAGCCACGTCTCCACAGATGAAAACTTATTTTCTCTCTCAGACTCTGCAGCATTAAGTTTTTGTGCGTATCTGCAGCAGTTCCTTCGTGCGATTAGACCGTTTAAAAGTGTAATCGTCTGGTGGAGGCCGCTCGGCCTGCAGGCTGATAACTCACCGGTGACGATGGCAGTTTTCCCGTGCAGCTTTACGGCACTTTGACATCTGGGCTGACATCTGGGCAGCTTCAGAACGAACGCCTGCACGAAGAAATAAGTGCAGACTAACAGAGCAGCAAACAGCAGCAGCTCCAGCAACATCCTGACTGCAGACAAACTTTAGACTCTTAGTGAAGAAAATATGCAGCTTTTCACACTCGAAACACTGCCTCAGTGTGTGTGTGTGTGTGTGTGTGTGTGTGTGTGTGTGTGTGTGTGTGGACTGTCTTGCGTAACAGATTAACAGCAGCTCCACACCCTCTCCCTACTCAGACAGTTCTTCTTTCCCGTCTGTTTTTTCCCACTTTTTTTCACTCTGAAACATCTGATCTGAAAACAGTTTACAGGCTGATATTAATTTATTGTGAAACCAGGAGGAAGGAGGTTTCACCTCCATCAGTGAATGTCAGTTATGACTGAACGGGGAGACGCTGAGTAAAACCGGAAAAAAAGCGTCACATTTCTGCAGTCTGACTGTTGGCAGCTGCTTCTTGTTGCAGATTCATGTTGAATGTGTCACTTCCACTGACATGTTGTTGATTCAGAGGCTGAAGAGCCGCAGCAGCACCTGCCGGCTGCACAGAGCTCTGCAGCTGCAGACGAGTGAGGGACTGTTCATTATTTATGAGGGGAAAAGGGGTTTAAAGAGGGGGAGACATGTCAAATATTTTTTCAAGAGCTAAGAGGGGACTTAGGTTAATACTTGGGCTTAGGTGAGGGGCACACCGCTTTAAGTGGCTTTATTTTGTATTTTATAAATATGGAAATAGTGTTTCGTTTTTGTAATTTTTTTCGGTTTTACTCAAATTCTTTTTTCTTCTTTGAAGTCCTTCAGCTTTTTTAGATTGTTTTGTTTTTTGGCAATCTTTTCCTTCAAATTTTGAGTGATTTCTTTATTTTTTTTCCTTTAAAAATTTGGTGATTAAATTAAAAAAAAAATTTTTTTTCAACTCTAAAATCTTTTCCCCCAATCTTTGTTTTTCTTATTGCGTTTCCCTTTCATTTATTAAGCTTTTTTTGAGTTTTTGTTTCTTTGTTATTCCTTTTAGACTTCAGACTCCAGGACCCCCCCCACTGATAAAATCACCACAGTCCCTAATAAAACCATGTAAACATGCGCGAAGACTCAGCGGCTGAGCTGCATGAAACCTTTTATTGTCAGAACCTGAAGGCACTGAGGGGACCGTCTTTGTCTTTAGTGTCTCTGAGTCTGCAGCTCTTCTTTTACAAGTTCTGGTTCCATCAGTTCTTCCAGAAGTTTTAGTTCTGGTTCCATCCGTTCTTCCAAAAGTTCTGGTTCTGGCTCCATCGGTTCTGCATAAGTTCTGGTTCTGGTTCCATCAGTTCTTCCAGAAGTTGGGGTTCTGGCTCATCCTCCTCTGGAAGTTCTCGTACCACCGGAGGACGCAGCTGGACGGGATGAAGGTCTCGGTCGGGTTCGGGGTCATCTGCGCCTGCGTGACGGCGAAGGAGGACGCGAAGTTGTACAAACTGTCCAACATCTTCTGCGTGAACTGCAGGAACGAGTCCACGGTGGACACGGCGGCGCTGGACGCCGGGATCTGTTGGGCCAGCTGGTCCAGAGCCTCCACCGACACCCCGACCTGCGCCACGGAAGCCGGGGCCGCGCCCACCATGCCGAAAGGATGCGCGCCGCCGTCCCCGGCCTTCAGCCCGGAGATCTTGAAGATGGCGCTCGGCTTGTCGTTGGTGATGAAGCCGAGCAGCTGCCACACCGACCCGCCGCCGCCCGCCGGGTCCGGGAACGAGAAGTAGACGGCGCCGCCCATCCCGGCGGGGAACGGCACGGTGCCCAGCATGAACACCACCACGTGGTTCAGCTTCTCGTAGTCCGCCAGCGTGAACACGAACTTATCCGGAGCGACCTGCACCGCGTCCGTCTGCACCAGTCGGCCGGCCACCAGACACCCGAACATCCCGCCCGCAGCTGCCGGCGGCCCCGCTGATAGCCGTTAGCTGTTAGCCGACAGCTGTTAGTCTCGGTGTTATAAACAGTGTTTAGCTTTAGCCTGCTAGCTTCAGATCCGGATCACAAAGGTCCTCCGCGGAGCGTGTTTATCCGGTAACAGGCGGAGGGCCGACTCCCGGTCCCGGTGATGTTGTCCATGAGGCGGCGGAAACCAGCCGGTAGAAACTTCTAGTCCCGTCTGTTTTGATGTGATCTGCTGCTCCACTATCGACTCCCCGTCCTGGAGGGTACATGTTGCCCTTCATTTAGACTGACAGGCAAACCCTTCTTACGTCACGGCAACTTGTTTTTAAGGGAAATGCGAAAACATGTTTTCTTACAAATACAAAAAAATAAATGAGGAAATTTTTTTTTCAAAATTGCAGAAATGAAAAGAAGTCCAACACTTTTAAATAAAAAAAAACAAACTTTTTAGATGAAAAAATTTGCCAAACAATTAAAAAAAAATAAAATTAAATCCCCAAAACGTGCTAAAAAAATGCCACATTTAAAAATAAATTTAAAAAAAAACAAAGTTTCATACAAGTAGTAATACAAAATTTAATTAATCAATATTTATTGGTACAAGTAAAATAAGCATTAATGAAGTTGCTTGTAATTCATGTATTAATCAATCAAATAAACAATAAATTGCAAAGTAATTTATCAATTGATGTATTATCTCTGTGAATCCTAAGCAACACATGAGGAAATGACACCGAATTAGCAGAAGATTAGGAAAAAGCATGAAGTCTGTTTGATTCCACTTCATGGAAAGACGCACCGAACTACCGAGCGTTGTTTACTTTGGAGCAAGATTCAACAGTTATATTCAACAACAACAACAACAACAACAACAATAACAGCAACAACAACAACAATAACAGCAACAACAACAACGACAATCATAACAACAACAACAACCGACAGTCATAACAACATCAATAACAGCAATGATAACAACAACAACAACAACAACAACAACAACAACAACGGCAGCAGCAGTTCCTCAGAGAGCACCAATAACAGCCTAAATGTTCCCGCCTCAGTGAGATGTGTAGATGCAGATTAGAAGGACAGTAACCTATTGCTGCACAGACACACAAGACATGTAGGAGACAGTGGAGGACAAACACCTGCTGAGACACCTGTCGGACACTGAGAGCGGGGCAGACACCGGCGGAGACACCAGCCGAAAACCTTTGAGCATCAGTTTTCTGCGCTTGCGCGAAGCGTTGGAGCTGCAGTGTAATGACACCATAGAAAATGAAAAAATAAATAATTAAAATTAGAGAACAACGTAGATTTGACTTGTTATTCTGTTTTCTGTTTCCTTGTTTATTTGATTTTCAGAGTTTGTCACAGTAAAGCAGCTGTGCCTGGGAGACCGTGCACAGGGCACACAGACACTGTTCGCTCACACTGTGCACTATCGATGACTCCTTAATCGATTTGGTGGCATCAGACGAGCAGTGAAGTTAGCGACAGAAAGCATGACCGGAAATTTGAATCCTAAAAAATTACAACACAAATGTCATGAAACAACTTAAAGGTTGCGATCAAATTTCACCCCCTCCCCCCATTAGAGGAATCCTTTGGATGGAAGTAAAAATCTAGAGATCTTAGATTTTTACAGATGAAAGAAATGTGTTAAAAAAAAACCTACAACTTCTATAAAAATGAGCTGCATGGTAACCATGGTAACCACACCTTTATTTGTCGCCACAGTGGGCTGGTAAAAGTCACTGAGCTTTTATTATAGCCATCCACACACGTGCAAAAACAGAAAGTCAGGTGTTTTTATTTTCTTTTAGAAAATTAAAAGCTCCTTTATAATTCTAAAATATACGATTTGTTTCCAGCGCTGATTTGTTTTATTTTGAAAAGCAGTAACCGGATGTTTTTTTGTTGTGATTTCCGCTGACTTGTCGGTGGTCCTCGGCGGGTCAGTTCAGCTGTCGGTGTCCGGTGACGCTAACGGCATAAAATTTAACGGAATTAAACTTTTCTGCTGCTCGGCTCACTTACGGACGCTTTTCCGTCGAGTTTACCGGCTTTTACCGGACAGCAGCAGGTAAACGGAGCCGCTTTTTCCCGGTTTGTCTCTGAACTTTTGCTCGTTAGCTAGCCCGGTTAGCCACCCGATGCTAACAGCGGAGCCTGTTATTCTCCGCTGTCTGATTGTAATGATCAAAAAAGAAGATAATTTATCATTTAAACATCAACAGAGACGATAATTTATCATTTAAACTTTAGTAAAGATGATAATTTATCATTTGAATCTCAATAAATAAGATAATGTGTCATTTTAATGTCAAAAAAGAAATAATTTAATATTTAAACATTAATAGTTATGATTATTTATCACTTTAACTCTAATGAAGACGATAATTTATCATTTAAACATCAAAAAAGGCGGTAATTTATCATTTAAACATTAATAAAGACCATAATTTATCACTTAAACATTGATGGAGACGATAATTTATCATCTAAACGTCAAAAGCGAAGATAATGTATCATTTAAATGTCAAAATAGAAGATAATTTATCATTTAAACATTAATAAAGACCATAATTTATCATTTAAATATCAGAAAAGGAAATATTGTTATATAACAAATAATATAATTCCTTATTTAAACATTAATAAAGATGATGATTCATCATTTTAACATTCATTAAGAATATGATTCATAATCTTAACATTAGTAAAGACGATGATTTATGGTTTAAACGTATGTAAATGTTAGTAAATAAGATGTTTATTTGGTTTATGCATTAGTGAAAAAAAATGATGATTTCTTATTTAAATATAAAAAGATGATCTATGGTTTTGATATTAAAAAAGAGAATAGTTTGTGGTTTAAATGTTAGTAAAGATGATTTTATGATTTTTACTTTAGTAAGAAGAAGCATTATAGGTCACCTTCTTTATGTTTGAAATTAAATTAAAAAAAAGATTAGAAATAAATAATACTTTTTTAAAAAAAGAAAGTAAAAAGAAAAATGCTTCAGGATTTTGCTTCAGATTAAATCTCAGGAGCCAGATGAAGAAGTCTTTTAGCTTCAGGGCCAACAAAGATTTCTCAAAATCAAAGTTTTATTTTTGTTTGCTCTTAAAAAGTTATTGGGGTCCAGTTTTTAAGAGCTGCCGTCCCAGTATTCAGGGACACGGGACAGTGTCACCGTCAAATATCTGCATATCATCAGCGTAACTGTGAAAAAAGTGACCAAACACAAGTCGTCTCAGACGTCTCAGAGTGTGTTTGACATCATTGTAAACTGAATATTTTACAGGTCAGACTGTGGGACATTTTTGGGAAGCTGTGGTGAATTTTTGACTCTGGCAGTGAGCAGAGTGTGTGTATTATTTTACATCTGACGGGTTATTTTTACACGTTTCAGACTGAGCCTGAACACTCAGACGGTGCAGCGGGACGTCTGCAGGTGTTTCTGTTTCATTCAGTCCGAAAGTGCTCTGCAGTGAGGAGTCTGTTTTCTCTGGACACTCTGTTATTTTTGGAGTCTTCCTGCGTCTCTGTGAACACCGTGTGTGTGTGTGTGTGTGTGTGTGTGTGTGTGTGTGTGTGTGTTAATGGAGGAGACAGAGCTGTGCTGTTGAATCATTTATGAGCGGCTCTCTCAGATATTCTCGCAGCGTCTCCTCCCCGTCCTGTTCTGGTCCGATCCGGTCTGTCAGCTCTCAGTTGGACACAAAGACTCGACAGTTTTGTGTGAAACACTCGAGTCTCTCAGCGGAGCTCGCAGGTCCTTTAATGGGCTGTTTGGTTGTTGTTTTTCCCACGGAGCGACACATGAACGCAGCACTATGATGTCGCAGCAGTCTGGTTTCAGCTGCACATAAACGCAGCACAATATGAGAGACCGGGGGGGTTAAAGGGACAATTCATAAAATTATACAAGTCATTTCATGAGTGACACGTCATCCAGTCAGTCTGTAAAAACTGATGCCGTCTGTAGCTCTGAGGGCGTTTTTCAGATTAACTGGAGTTATCTCAAGATGTTTCTGTTCAGGTTAGATTTTCTGTTTTTTTCTTCATCCAAAGTTACACAGCAGCAAAAACACAATTATACAAAATACAACAGAGCAAATAATCAACAGATAAGTTCAGTAATAATACAAGACAACAAAGACTTCCTCTTTAAAGGCTCTATTAAAAATACACTTCTGAGATGCATTGTGGAGTTTGGCCCGTTCTAATGACGAGAGATCCTGCAATTTACTTAATTAATTACTGACCTTATGAATAATCAGAAGCCGCTGGCGACCACGTGTTTTCAGGCTGTCTGTCCATCCGTCCGTCGATATCTCAAAAACACCTGGAGGGAATTTCTTCAGAATTTACACAAACGTCCACCTGGACTCAACGATGGACTGATCACGTTCTGGTGTCCGTAGGTCAAAGGTGAAAGGTGTTACTGAACGTAATTATGAGCTTTTTTTTCTTGTTTTGTCTCTGTGTCTGGCAGGATTTGGGAAGATGGCAGAGCAGGACAGTCTTCACCCTCACTGAGACGAGGAGGAGGAGGACGAGGAAGAGGAGGATCAGGATGGAGCGAGCTCACAGCCTCCTGCTGAACGAGGAGGCGTGCAGTCAGCTGGCTGAACATCAGAGGGCCGAGTTCGTCTTCGAATGGCTGACACACCTGAAGAAGCTGCTTCCTGCCACAGAGCGGGTGAGAGCCGATCATCAATAATAATCATTAATCAACAGGATTCACACGGTCATGGAAAACCTGGAAAAGTCATGAAATTTGCAAATAGTGATTTCCATGCATGGAAAAGTTTTGGAAAGCTAAATATACTCTGAAAGTTTTGGAAAAGTCCTGGAATTTTGTTTTACAAAGCTGTACAATAACACATGAGGTGTTTAAGGACCATCGGAAATTTGAAAATCCAACAATAATATATCGTTTCTGGCTGTGAAAAAAAATTAAAGAGAAAAAAAAAGCCCAAATGTTTTCTTTAAAAATTGCCCAAAAAATCTTACACACTTTGAGCTGTCCTATCGAATAAAAAAGGCAAAATGCAAAAAAAAAAAACAAGAAGGAAAATTGTTTTCTTTGAAATCACCAAAGATTTAAAAAAGCTGCCAAAAAGTTTTCTTTAAAAATTGCTGAAAAAAATCAATGGCTCTTCAAAAATTGTGCAATTTTTTTTAGTGAAAAAAAAAATTACCAAAAAAAAAATCCCCAAAATGTTTTCTTTAAAAACCAGCAAAGATTTTTAAAGAAGCAAAACAGGACTACATTTTTAAAAAAAATTTTTTTTTAATTTTTAAAAATTGGTTGTAAAATAAATCAAAAATACAGCCTTTTACAGTTGTATGTCCCTCCCCTAAAGACAAAATAAAATTAAAAAAATGATTTGACATCTCTCCCCCTTTTTGCACCACCTCCCCTCTCATAAATAACAAACAGTCCCAAGGTTATATTTAAATATTCAGTTCTAATCCTGTTCTGAATCCATTATTTTTTAAAGTAATATTTTAAAAGCTGTTATATAGCGACGAAAAAGAACTGATGAGGAGTACCGATGGTCCTGAAAATTTGCCTCAAAATTCTGGAAAAGTCCTGGAAATGTAGTGGAAAATATGTACATGTGCATAAACATGGATAAAAAACCCAAATGTGTTTTGGGAACCTCGAACATCGGAATCTGTCTCCGCCCCTCAGGCCGACGTCAAACAGAACCAGCGCCGTCTGATCGACCAGCTGTGGGGCGTCCTGATCGGCTCCCCCGGCCCGCCGACCCGCTGGCTGCTGGCTCACTGCGCGGCCCTGCTGTACCGCCTGGGAGACCCCATGACCGCCAGCCTGTTGGTGGACAGGTGCAATGACGTCATCCGCAGCAAAGACGACTCTCCGTCGGGACTCCCGACCCGACTGTGAGTCAGGAGGACGGTTTATGTATTCAGACTTTACTGATGACGTGTTTCTGAAGGAATCATCTGTGTGTGTGTGCGTGTGTGTGTGTGTGTGTCTCTGTGTGCGTGCGTGTGTCTCTGTGTGTCTGTGTGTGTGTGTGTGTGCGCGTGTCTCTGTGTGTGTGTGTGTGTGCGGGCGTGTGTCTCTGTGTATGTGCGTGTCTGTGTGTATGTGTGTGCGTGTTTGTGTGTGTGTCTGTGTGTGTGCATGTGCGTGTGTCTCTGTGTGTGTCTCTGTGTGTTTGTGTGTGTGTCTCTGTGTGTGTGCATGTGCGTGTGTCTCTGTGTGTGTGTCTCTGTGTCTCTGTGTCTCTGTGTGTTTGTGTGTGTGTCTCTGTGTGTCTCTGTGTGTGTGTGTCTCTGTGTGTGTGTGTCTCTGTGTGTCTCTGTGTGTGTGTGTCTCTGTGTGTCTCTGTGTGTGTGTGTGTGTGTGTGTGTTTCAGGGCAGCCGTCGCATGTCTCGGTGCTCTGTTTGAGCAGCTCGGCCGGATGCTCGCCGGCTCCTTCAAAGACACTCTGACCAACCTGCTGAAGGCCATGAAGAGCGCTGAGGTCGGTCTGCTGCTCACACGAACACGTCTGTAACTCTGCCGTCAGTTTTCACCGTCGGACGAGGATGAAACGTCCGCACCGACTCCAAATTACACGAGCGGTCCCGCCATGCACCAGCAATACAAACGTTTCGCTTCCAATTAATCAAATGAGTTTTATTTTTTGTGTCAGGATTTAAATTTACTTCTTTTTTTAAAGTTATTTTGGTTCATTTCAGCTTCAGTTTTTAATTTTATTATTAGATTTTTATATTTTTGAATTTTTCATTAATTCAACATAAAGACAGCACACACAACAGACAACACAGAGGAGGTGGTTTTCATGAATTCACATATTTCTACTTTTAGCCTTTTCATGTCTATCTACTACTGAGTACATATTTAATGCTAATATTACTTCCCAGAATGTACTTATTAATTTGGCAAATACCTCCCACTTTGCTGTTACAGTCTAATGAAAAGAGCACAAAGTATGACAAAACTGTAACACTAAAAACAGAACAGAAACTAAAGTTAAAAACGAAAGACAGAGTAGAACAATTCGGCGGATACAGATACTGATTATTATTTCTTAATAAAGCTGATAACAGATATTTGGGAGCGATATGCATTTACAATAGAAATGTGTATGTGTATGGAATATGACAAACTCCAACACAAAACTTTGTTAAATGCCCTTAAAAAACAGCAAGCTCCTTGCAACTTTTTTTTGTTTTAAATAAAGTCAAAATTAAAAAAAAAAAATTAAAATAGCTTCTTGATGTTTTACAAATTAAAAGTTCCTCTCAAGCGGACACTTTCTTTGCACTTTTTGAATTAATTAATTTTATTGGCGATCATTTAAATAAAAGCGCTGATACAGATAATCGGCAAAAAGGCCGATAATCTGTTTGTTGAATCCACAAATTCCTCTAAAATCATGTCAACTTTCCTTCTTCTGAAACAGCTTTTGGACGTCATTAGGTCGTAGATGTGTTTTCTGGTGAAAGTCAGTTTGTCGGTGAAGCAGAAAGTGCGGAGGTGAAGATGATTCCCGCTCTTCCTCCCTCAGTCTCAGGGCCGCTTCGAGATCATGCTGAGTTTGGAGAAGATCCTGCGGGGTCTGGGCGTCAGCGCCGTGCAGTGTCACCGCGACGTCTACAAGGCGGCGAGAGGCTGCCTGACGGACCGATCCATGGCGGTGCGCTGCGCCGCCGCCAAGGTAACGACGAGCGGCGCGAAGCGTGTCCTCCTTCCCGCTCACGGTTTTCCAAACGTGTGACCGCTGACGTGCGTGTTTGCGTGTCGTCCTGTCAGTGCCTGCTGGAGCTGCAGAGGGAGGCGGCGTTTCTGTGGAGCAGCGAGCTGGAAAACGTGGCCACGCTGTGCTTCAGAGCCTTCGAAGGATCCGGCCACAGCGTCCGAGTGTCGGTGGCCAGACTGCTGGGGACCCTGCTGGCTGCAGCCGTGGAGCCGCGACAGCCCGCCGGTACGACTCAGCGACGCTCAGCTGCCTCTGAGAAAGTCCGAGCATCGTGAAAAAGTTCAAATATTTCCATCAGTTATTTAAGGAAGCGAGATGTTCTAAACTCATCATATAAACCAAAATGTTCAAGCTTTTTTTCTATTTTAACTTTGATAATATGGCCTACAGCAAGAAAAAATGTCAAAAGAAAATTCAAAATATTAGAAACAGTCGACCTAAAAAATACAGACGAGCTGACAAAAACCTGAGCGTCAGTCAGAGCTCCGCCCACACTGATGCAGGTGTTCATAGTAAAGAGCACAAAACCCACTATTTCTGATTTTCATGAGCTAGAAGACATAATCATCAAAATTATTTAAAAAAAAAGGCTTGAAATATTTTTGATTTATGTGTAATGAATATACAATATACGGAAGTGTACCTTTCTGAATTAAATTACAAAGAAAGTTGAACTTTTTCACAGTATTCAGATTTTTTGTGATGCAGCTATAAAACCCAACTCTGGTTCACCATCTGTGTGTTTATGGAAGCTGTTTAAATCCTGCTGTGGGAAATATAATCATTTATTTATAGAGCACATTTCATCCAAAGTGCTTCACATAAAACACACGAAGCATCAAGTAAAAGTGCACTACATTTTAAAAAGGTCATTTAAATACAATTTGAAAATGCCATTAAAGAGCTAAAGCACTGCAAACCTGCAGCTACACCACTTTTCCTGTGCTGCTTTCACATGTTTTTCACAAGCATTTTAACCTTTGACCTCTGCGCAAAATGGTGAGATTTCTTTGAAAAACACAGAGAAAAGGCTATGAACAACTTGGTAGGAAATGTTTCACAAATTGTAAGAAATAAGTAGATTTAGAGATTTTTTTAAAAACCAGGGAAAACTATATTCATAATTCTCATAATTACACATTTAAAATAATGTTACAAAGTTATTATAACTTTTAAGCACTCCAGTTATTTTTTACTTTCTGAAACCCAACTATTTTTCACATGATTTTCTTGTTTTTCCTCCTTTTTCCCCTCATTTTGTGTCATCTATTTTTTATCTGCTCATTGCATTCTTCTCGTCTTTTAAAAGAAATGAAGCCACTTGCTCAAGTTTCAAATGGTTAACATACCATATGTCATTTTATTTACTCAAATTTATTTCATTTTATTTTACTTCATTATTTTATCTTTTTCTTATTTTTCTTTTTTCTTTTTCTTTATTTTATTTTACATTATTTTACTTTATTTTATTTTTTAATCATTTTATTTATTAATTTTTTTAGGGAAGTGAGGAAGTCCAGGAATATTCTGGAGATTTTCCATTTTTTTCCCAGTTTTATGCAGAGAAAGTCCAGGCATGATGATGATGTGTTAACAGTTTTTCTTTCTTTTATTTTCCCATCAGCTCCGAGGCAGAGTGGGCGGGCTCGGAGCTCCCTGGAGGAGGTGATGGATCTGCTGTTGGCGGGGTTCCTGCGTGGCGGGGCGGGTTTCCTCCGAGCCAGCGGGGACATGCTGAAGGGGACGAGCTCCGTCAGCAAGGACGTCCGCATCGGCGTCACACAGGTGAGTCGCCGACTCAGTGAGCGAAATCAGGGCGCTTCGTGAAGTTCCCCAGATCTCACACACACCTCCTCCTCCTCCTCCTCCTCCTCCTCCTCCTCCTCCTCCTCCTCAGGCCTGCGTGGTCTTCGTCTCCACGCTGGGCGGCTCCTGGCTCGAGGTGAACTTCCCAGTGTTCTTGTCCCTGCTGATGGAGCTGGCGTCCCACGGCAGGGCCACGCAGACTCCGGGCGACGCTGTGGTGACCCGTCGCTGCGTCTCCTTCATCCTGAGGAGCACCCTGGGGTCTCTGCTGGGGGAGAAGGCTCAGACCAACGCCGCCAAACAGCTGTGCCTCGCCGTGGCAACGCAGAAACGAGCCATCGGTGAGCAGAGAGACGGTCCTCCGTGGACACAGCAACTTATTTATTTATCCAAAACCACAAGAAGCGCCAGTGCTGACTCTCAGTGTGTGTGTGTGTGTGTGTGTGTGTGTGTGTGTGTGTAGACGCAGCTCTGACCGATGGGAACGTTGAGACCAGAGTTTCGTCTACAGACGTCGCAGCCAGTCAGCATGTGTTGGTCTGCTGCCTGCTGGAACTGGGAGGACTCATCCAGGGACTGGGATCCACCGCCGCCCCCCTGCTCACTGACAGCAGCACAGGTCAGGCGCGCACACACACACACACACACAGACGAGGGGTCGAGTTTTTCAGGGCCGATATCGATTATTAGTAGTTAAAGAAAGCGATAACAGATATTTGGAACTGATGTGCATTTACAATAAAAATGAAAACCCTTCTGATAATAAATAATAATAATAGATAAGAAACCCTTCATGAGTCCCACAGCGGGCCTCTGATAATAAAGTACGGTGAAACCAGAGAGGACGATGCAGACGTTACCTGCCAGCTTTGACGTTTATTTTCGGATCAGCAGGAAACTGAAAGTAAATCTGAAGAATATTTAAAGTGACAGATGCAGAGCGTCATCGTTTTTACTGCGTTCAGAACGTCCTCACCGCCCAGCACGTTAACTTTAAGGAAATTAGATTTTCCTTAAAAACGTCCCTATTGGGCTACTCTGTTTTAAGTTGTTCTGCTTTGTCTTGTTTTACTCTATTTTACTTTTTTATTTCTTTTTAATTTCTCTGTATTTTTTACGCTTTCATTTTTATCTACTTATATGATTTTATTTTATTTTACTTTATTTAAATTATCTTTTTACTGATTAAAATTATGTCTTGGTTTCAATTTCCGTTATTGTATACGTATATTTACGTGTGTGCATGATGACGCACTGTATTCATCTGGTACGAGGTCAGGTCAGAGGTCAGAGGTCAGAGGTCAGGGGTCAGAACTCTCCGCTGCCTCACTGTTGGACCATAGGAAGTTGATTTGCTGTCATTTCCGTGCAGCCCTCCTGGACACGGTGATCTCCGTCCTCCTCCACCCTGCCGCCTCCGCCTCGTTGGCCGCCGCCTGGTGTCTGCGCTGCGTTGCCATGGCGATGCCGTCCCAGTGTTCCTCTCTGCTGGATCGCTGCGCCGAGCGGTTGGCGGCGCTGAAGTCTTCCCCCGAGGCCGTGGCCGGGTACGGAGCCGCCGTCGCCGCCCTGGTGGCCGCGGTGCAGCACTGCCCACTGGGAATACCTCACACCAAAGGCACGGTGGGTAAAACACGCGAATGGCGCCTCCTTCATTGTTGCACGCCCGTCGTTGCTGTGTGTTGTGAGAATGCTCCAGAAAAAACGAAAGCGGGCCTCTGGTTCGTTTACGTTTACTTCGCAGAGCAACGGCGAAAAACATCGTAGCACTCGATGTTATTCGCTCCACCTCTGTGTCCTCAGTTTAAAGATTTTTTTGTTTTTCAAGATTATTTTTGGAGCATTTTATGCCTTTAATTGATCGGAAAGCTTGGAGTGGAGGGAGGAGGGAGAGCAAAGGGCCGAGGCTGGAATCGAACCCGCGGCCGCGTTCTCTTGTAGAACGTTTCTCAGACTTTTGGACTTTTCTAAGATTTTAGGATGCTTCTTTAATTTTATGACTTTTCCAGGATTTTAGGATGTTTCTGTGATTTTGGGACATCAGTGTCTCAGCTGTGTCCTCTGTGTCCTCTGTGGGGGATCCTCCTCTGGCTCTATGTTGATGCTGTTTTATGTCTCTGACACCTTATGGAGACTAAAAGGACAAAAACTAGTCAGTCACTTTATTTTTACTGTCAATTAGAAAATGTTTGGGGCCACCAGGGACCCTATCAGGGGCCAGATTTGGCCCGTGGGCTGTATGTTGAATGTCACTGCTGTGTATATTAGTGTATTAAGTGTGTGTGTGTGTGTGTGTGTGTGTGTGTGTGCAGGTGGTTCTGTCTCTGGCTGAGGAGCTGCTGCGTTCAGCGTCTCAGAACAGTCGTATCTCTCTGCAGAGGACTCAGGCCGGCTGGCTGCTCGTCTCCTCCATCATCACTTTGGGTAAATCCTCGTCCTGAACGCCATGAGCACTTCCTGTCTGTGCACCGAGCAGCAAACAGCTTCAGCAGCTTCACGCTCAGACACACGAGCAGCAGGCTGTTTGGCTTCTGCTGCCACAACCGCCAACTATGAGACCTGAAAAATAGGCAGGGATTTAAAAACCAGAGTGAGGGGTTATAATAACAATAACAATATGAAAAACGACAACAATAATAATAAAAATATATTTCATTCATAGAGCGTTTTTTTCACAATACTCAAAGATGCTTAAAGCAAAATCAGAATTATCCGAAATATCACTGCAATGGCATTTTAATGTCTCTTTCTCTGTTTAAGACAAACCGTTACCTGTCCACTGCGTGTGTGTGTGTGTGTGTGTGTGTGTGTGTGTGTGTGTGTGTGTGTGTGTGTGTGTGTGTGTGTGTGTCCAGGGCCGGCTGTGGTGGAGCACCACCTGTCCCGTCTGCTCCTGCTGTGGCGCTGCGTGTTTCCCGCTTCACTCAGGGAGCAGGAGATGGAGCTGCGTCGAGGGGACTACTTCACGTGGCAGGTTACTCTGGAGGGACGCGCCGGGGCGCTCTGCGGTCAGTCTGTGTGTGTGTGTGTGTGTGTGTGTGTGTGTATATAATCATACGCCTGAGGGATACAAAGAATCTCAGTTCTACTGAAAATACTGTATTTTACCTGCAGGGTGAACTGAGGGAAGGAAACAGTTAACTTAAACGCATTAGCCCTTTAAAACCTGAGCTTTTTTTAATCATTGGGAGAAGGCAATGAGCAACTTTTTACTCAAAACTAACACAAAATTTGTAATAAATAAATAAATAAAAATAGACCTGCAAATTTGCACCAAAAGAGATAAAAAAAAAACAAGAATAAAATAAAAAAAGAATGACTTGGAAAAAAACATGTACATATTTTTCTGAAAATGTTCCCTTTTTTAGGCACTTTTATGCACTAATAATTTATCTCCTTTTTAAAAAAACAAACACATTTTTAGGTTATTTTCTTGTCTTTTTTCCTAATTTCTTACAGTTTGCTGGGCTATTTTTTTTTTAAAGAAACCAATATTTTTTTCAGGTTTCAGAGGTTTTAATGCTTACATGTTACACATTGTATATTTTTGTATATATTCTTAATGGTGTTCTTGCTTATGTATATATAGCTTTTTGACCATATTTATGTTCTTATACCTTTTTAAATACTGAAGTGTTTACGTACTGTAAATACTTCAGTATTTACAGTACGTAAATACTGGCCTCAGAGCGACTGTAACAAGCTGAATGAAGTATTTCTGATTCTGATTCTAAAAGGCGTCTGAACGCAGCACGAGAAAACTGATGGCGATCCAGGTGTTAAAGTGTTAAAACAATCTGAAAATACAAATATGAGAACGCTTGAAAGAATTTGAATAAACACACGAATATCCAACAACACAAAGACATGTTTTATGTCAAAGACGTGTCAGTAGTATGAAGATAAAATGATCATGTCAAACCCTGATCAAATCCAGAATATTTTCATATTTTGAATAAAAGAGAAATTATACTGTGCATTAGAGGTTGACAGATTACCGGCCTGGGCGAATATTGCAGCCAATATTTGGCGTTTTGATGATTATTTATTTAAATGATTGCAGATAAAAGTGATTAATTAAGAAGTGCAAAGACCGTGTCAGCATGGGAGGAACTTTTACTTTGTAAAACCTAAGGGAGACATTTTTATTCATTTATTTTTTATCCGTTTTCACTCGACTTTCTGTATGTGATGTTAAAGTTTCAGTTTTGATTAAAGATTTGCTAAAAGCATTTAAACAAAACTTTCTGTTTGAGTTTGTTATAATCTAGAGTCTGACTGAAATGTTTTCATTTTTATTGTAAATTCACGTCAGTTCAAAATATCGGTTGTCAGTGTCATTCATTACCAATAATCAGTATCGGTATCGGCCCTGAAAAACCAAAATTGGTCGACCCCTACCGTCCACGTAGATGTCGCTGATAATCTTTTATGCACATTTGAGGTGTTTAAGTTTTGACGATAATTTTAGATCTGAGGTAAATGACACGTGTGTTTGTACGTGTGTGTGAACAGGCATGAAGAACCTGCTGCTGCACTGCAGGGAGCTCGTCACCGATGACGTCATCAGCCGTCTGCTCACGCCGCTGGCCTGCGCTGTGGCCCTGCTCACCAAGTCAGTCCGCTAATCAAAACTATTCACATAAATAATCCTCAACCAGGTTATTTACCTGTTTGTTCCACTGAAACCTTATTCTGTGTGTGTGTGTGTGTGTGTGTGTGCGTGTGCGTGCGTGCAGGCTGCCTGCTCTCCTCCGGTCTTACGGCAGTTCAGTTCGCAGCTGGTCGATCGTCTACAGACAGAGAGTCTACGAGCTGCTCGCCCTGCTGCCTCCTCACACATACCAAGGTAACAACACACTTCCTTTTTATTGATTTATTTCCTTTAATTTTTTGTAATTTTATTAGCCGACAAGATTAGTTAGATAATAACAAACAAACAACAAACAAAAAGTATAGAAAATTTCCTGAAAAGTGGTTCAAACGAAGCAACCCCAAATCAACAGTAAAACACAGAGATGCAGATTTGCATCGGACTAATATAAAACCGTGATTTTTGTGTTTGCCGAAATATAATAGATAATTTGCCCTGGAATTTTTACTTGATAAATTATGGACATGGTCGTTTCACACGGAATTAAAATCACAGATTGGCTTGATTTCTATCAAAAATATGGGAAAAAATAACCCCAAATTTAGCAAGGAATTAGTAAAAGAAAGTATAGGAAAACTGCTGGAAAATTAGTGAAAACAAACAAACAAAAAAAGCAACACCAAATCACAGAGATGCAGATTTGCACAGGACAGATATTATCCTTGGACGTCTGTGTTTGCCGAAATATGGAAAGTCATCATGTTTTTTCCATGTTTTTGAAAATAAATAAATAAAGACAATTTGCCCAGGTTTCAAAGGGTTAAAATAATTTGATTGTATTTCGATCTTTGCTGAGTAGCAGTTTTTTGTGAAAGGAAATAAAAGCCCATCCCATAATAGACACCTTTCCCAAATAAAAGCCTGTTGAGGTCAATGATTAATTGGCTGTTTAATGACATTTTTCGGTAATAAAGTCTTTCTCTCCGTTCCTGCAGAGAGTTTCGGTTTGGTGATGAACCAGCTGGTGTCGGATCTGTCCGGTCAGGACAACCTGAACCAGCCGTGCTCAGAGGTCACCCTGCTGCCCCCCCTCTGTCACCCTGACGACCTGCAGCTGGTCGGCACCGCCCTCCACGACACCGACCACAGATACATCGAGGAGCAGGTGACGAAGCTGCAGGATGGTAACTGTACGCACAGGGCTGACGAGCACGGTGATGACTCTGTGTGTGTGTGTGTGTGTGTGTGTGTGTGTGTGTGTGTGTGTGTGTTTTCAGCTCCATGGCAGCAGTGTGGGAGGGGGCTCTCTGGATAACGATGCCTTCAGTCTGTGTGAAAAGAGCGATGAAGCTCCCGCTCCTCTTCCTCCTCCCGTCGCTCTCACCGCCGCCGCCGTCCGCCTTTTCGGAGCGCTCTACCCGCACATCATCTCCGCTCAGAGGTAACTCACCTGATCCAGATTCAGACACTTTATTGATCCCAAGGAGGGCAATTTATCAGCAGCCTACCTCGTCCAACAAACAGCATGTTAAAGGTCAAAAAACACAGATCAGCAAACACAAAGTTAAAAAACATAAAATAAATATCAATAAAATGAAACAGATAAATGAGTAGACATTGTTACAAGTATTAATTATAAAACGTTAAAGGCACAGTCATTAAAATAACATTTAAAGAGACCTGAAGGAATATTGGTTAGTTTTCCTCGGAGGTACATGGTAACGGTGGCCTGAAGGCATCTTCTTTATTTAATTTTATTTGACCTTATTTTATTCTATTCAAAAGGGACCATAGATGCAGCAACCGGTAACTCCACAAATTCTTGCTACTTTTCACTTTATTTTTATATTTTCTCGACACCATGGCCCCCTCTGCCGAGGCACGACTTTTCTATGACAGAGTGGCACTTGTCAGCACCGGGAGAGGCTGTTTGGGGTTTGAACTGAGTGCAGCGGACCGTGAGAGGATCTCACTGGTGGCCTGTGCCGAACGGCGAGTCAGACCAGAGGAAAACTGAAACAAAACTGATCAGGGCGAGGCCGACCCGACCTGGACCGAGAGCTGTTCCTCCGTCAGGCCTTCTCCTGTCTGATGTCCACTGGCAGCAGTGAAAAGTGGACGAGATGCGACTGACGCTCATTCAGCAGCGGTTTTTTAAAACCATGGCCCCTTCTGCTGAAGCACGACTTTTCTACAAATTATCAGCATTGGGGAGAGTTGTGTGGCGCCTGGACTGAATGCAGCCGAGCACGAGAGGGTCCCCACCGGCGGCATTTAAACTTTGTTTAAAAATAAATACAAAGACGTCTATTTTACCCAAACTTTCCTGCTCCCCTTTCAAAATAAAGACACTCTGACAACGCCTTTGGACAGAATCCCATCAGTTTTGAAATATTTGCACGACTGTGTTGTCGGCAGTGCAGCAGCTGTACGATTTGATAAATGAGTGGAATTTGTGTTTATAACTGTAGAAATACAGAACTCAGAGTGGCAGGCGGCGATGCAGAAGCGTCACAGCAACAACAGCAACGCTGCCGTAAACACGAGCGTGAAACACGCTGCAGTTTGGCGAGGTCGCTGTCTTGCACTGCTTTAGCGTGAATCAGGTCTTAGTCGTCTTTTTCACTGGACTTTTTCAGGTCTCCGCTCGAGTCCAGTCAGCCTGCGTGGTCGTCGGCTCAGTGGAGCTCGCCACGATTAAAAGCAGATTTACAGATGAACTCTCCTGTGTGTCTCTGTCAGGGTCAAGATTTTGGAGCAGTTTGTGGAAACGGTGAACCAGCTGAAGGGTCAACGCCAGCAGACCGTCCAGATGCACGTCTGCGCTGCCCTCTGCAGTCTGCTCAAGGTACTGCACCTGTCCACATCTCGACATACTGGCACGAAAAAGAGAAATCCACTTTGTTGTGAGTGGATTTCTAATCAGTGATGACGGTAAATGCAGTCAGCTGAACGACAAAGTCCTCTGTGCTGTACTGACAGAGAACCTGAGATTTTACATGTACACGGAAACGGACAAATTCTCTTTTACAGTTTGTGTGTGCGGGACAAATATTTGGGGATAACTGGAATCAGTCTGCAGACTCTTGGATCATAGTTTGAGTTTAAAGCTGCTTTCAGATATTTGATGTCCAGCTGGAGGCTGCAGAACAAACCTTTCACATGTTATCAGTTTATAAAGGTAAAACAAGAAAAACTAACCTGTCCTCCTCCTCCTCCTCCTCAGCACCAGGCTGGTATTCGGGGCTCTTTGGGGCCAGAGGAGGTGCGTCCCCCGGCGCTGTCCCTCCTGACGGGGGCTCTGGAGAGTGTCAGTCCTCTGCTGCGCTGCCTGGCTGCTGAGGGTCTGGCGCAGCTGGTTCAGGTGGTCGGAGACGCCGGCTTCACTGTGTCCATCTCGCTGCTCTGCTTCGACAGGTGGGTGGACGCCAGAGGTGTAGAATGGGGGTCGACCGATATCAGTTTTTCAGGGCTGATACTGATAATTAGTATTTCATGAAACCAATAACTGATATTGGGAACCGATGCATTTACAATAAAAATGAACACATTTCTGTCAATATTTAGAATATGAAATATGAACTCCAACACAAAACTTTGTTTAAATGCCTTTAGTAAATGTTAAATAAAAACTGAAACTTTCAACATAAAATACAGAAAACTACTTTTATATAGTCAAGTAAAAATCTAAATAAAAAATGAATGGATAAAAATATCTCCCTGAGGTTTTACAAAGTAAAAGTTCTCATGCTGACACTTTCTCTGCATGTATTGCAGACTGCCTTCCCTGCTGTTGGTTGAGTGTAATTGCACACTTTTTCATTAATTTATGTTATCAGCAATCATTAAAATAAATGCCGATACAGATCATCTGCAAAATCATTAATTGGACAGACCGATAATCTGTCGACCCCCATTATAGAGCAGTCCACAAAATAAAAACCCAAACGCATTGGCATCGGTTTGTTTTCATGTGTTTAGAACAGACACCAAAATTCACCAAAATAACACACACCTTCATACAGTTGTTTATTCCTGTAGTTTTAGATGACTACAAACAGTGTCAGAGTGGACTGTCACTGCAGGAGAGGATCTTCGGGACGTTAAACGTCGTTTTTTATTGGATGTAAAGAAGTTTCATGTAGTATTTATTTGAGTTTTTTAAAGCAATTTGTTGCTTATTTAAGAAATAATGAAGCAGAATTGTCGCAGATATATAAATAAAATCACAGCAATCTATATGCAGTCTCTGGGATCTTTAAATAGAAACAACAGAAAAAATTAAAAATCAGGTCATAATTCAAAAATATTCATCACACAGACGGTTACATAACAAACACAGAATTAGTCCAACAAATCTTTAAATAACTGAGATCCAGATATATCTGAGTGTGTCTGAGCCTGTGAGTCACACACACTGTGAGTGAGTGTGTGTGTGTGTGTGTGTGTGTGTGTGTGTGTGTATTATATATTTAGGACAGCTAACGGAGGCCTCCTGTTGGGTTGTTTTCATCTTAGTGGGATCTATACATATTTTCATGTTATGCTGTATTCTACTTTTTGCAGTTTTTTAAGTTTGTCCTGATCTATTTGTTCATTTTGGAGGATTTCGAAGGTGTACTATGCAGGATTTGTTGCTTACTGTTTGTAAATGCAGTATTAAAACTTGGCCCTCCTTCAGGGGAAACAGAAGTATCGGCTGCCGTACCACCAGACTACGGAGCAGCTTCTTTCCCCAGGCTCTGAGAATCCTAAACTCCTCCTCTGACTCTAAAAAGTGTCGCAGGATTTAGGGGCAGATTTTAAAAATGCCAAATAAATCTAGCTGCCTGATGAGACTGAGAGAGCTCCAGCCGAGCTGCAGCATAAGTGAAGAGAGCACGCAGAGGTGACAACAGTCAGAATCAGAAATACTTTATAGGTCCGCGGAGGGATATCGTGGTATCTAGAATTAAAACGACAAAAATGAGTTTTACTTCAACAACTAGTACTCTGATAAACTACCTGTCTGATGTCGACTGTCCAGGCTGAAGACGGCTCGGGACGCAGCGTCTCGCAGCGGCTACGCTCTGGCTCTGGGGGCGCTGCACCGCTACACCGGAGGAATCAGCTCCCCGCAGCACCTGTCCACCTGCCTGGGAGTCCTGTTCACCCTGAGCCAGGACAGCACCTCACCTGAGGTCCAGGTACACCGGCGCGCACACACACACACACACACACACACACACACACACACACACATCTGCTCCTCATCTGTCCACATGACGTCACAGATCAACACACAAGGACACTCTGACTTCCTGTCCTCCCTGTGTGTCTGTCCGGTGCAGACCTGGTCTCTCCACAGTCTGTCTCTGGTGGTCGACCTGTCGGGCGGTCTGTACCGCGTTCACGCTGAGCCGTCCTTCACGCTGGTGCTCCGCCTGCTGCTGTCGGCTCCGCCCACCCACCCCGAGGTGCACCACAGCCTGGGACGCTGCCTGCACGCCCTCATCACCTGTCTGGGCCCCGACCTGCAAGGTACCCCGTCACAATCACACCTGAGGACATATTCACACCTGAGGACAGAGAGAGAGAAACAGTCAGCTTTACTATGTGTGTTATGTTTGTGGGGTGAAACTGCAGCAGGTGTGAATGATGTTTTTGTGTTGATGTTCAGGTGAAGGTGCGGCGGTGTCCGGTCTGCGCTCCAGCTGTCTGGTGGGATGCGGCGTGATGCAGGATGGTCCGGACTGTCTGGTTCAGGCCAGAGCCATTTCCTGTCTGCAGCAGCTGCACATGTTCTCGCCTCCACACGTCAACCTGGCCAACCTGGTACCTGCGCTCTGTGTGAGTACACCTGAACTACACCTGAACTACACCTGAACTGCACCTGAACTACAGCGCCTTGAAGCTGGCCAGTCAATCAGATTTTATTTATGATTTTTGCTACAAACGATAATCAAAACAAGATAACTGAGATAAAGCGATGATTGTTAAATCCAGCGCTTCTCTCCTCACAGCGCTGCGCTCAGATTTAGAGGCTGTTTCCACGGCAACAGTTCTTGCATGAAATGTTAAACTTTCTTGCGTTTCGTCCTTGCGTTCACACGGCAACGGCATTTTGGGGTCCTGAAAACGCAGTCTTTTGAAAGCGGGTTCCAGAGTGTAATCTTTTGAAGACGCCACCATTTCTGTGGCCGTGGAAACTGGCGCTGATGCTGTGAGAACAGTGACATCACAGGCGCGCTTCACGCATGAGGATCGCTCTCAGTGTTATCATATCAATGAGGATTTCTTTTTTTTTTTTAAATGCGAAGGGAAGACTCTTCTGTTTTCAGTCGGGACGTTCTCGTCTAAACGTGCCCTTAGTAACTTCTTGTCAAACTTAGTGACTTCATCTCTAAAAATAATGCGCTGTCAAAGCGACCGCCGCAGGTGCAGCCTGCTGAGCTGTCATTTTGTTAACGGCGGCGCTTTCAGGACGGCTGCTGGCGTTTAATTTACGGCTGAATTTTAATGATTCGGTTCGTGCAACGACACAAAATCAGACAGCTTCCTGCAAAGATCCACATCGTGCTGAAGTCATCAGTGATGCTGCATGCAGCCTCGTTCCTCAATAGATGGTCCGTGGCCCCCTCAGAGTTACGGCAGGGGCCCGCCACATTATTGTGTTAGTCTGTAAACTGTGTGTGTGTGTGTGTGTGTGTGTGTGTGTGTGTGTGGGTGTGTGGGTGTGTGTGTTTTTGACCCTGTCTTGTGTCTTGCAGGAGATCTTGTTGGATTATTCCATGTTGGTAGGTTCTCTCTCTCTCAGGCCTGAAGCTGCTGTTTGTCTCACTTTTCCTTTTGGCTTCTTCTCCCCAAATACTTTTGTGTTTTTGGAGAAAGATTTCACCCACAGAATGACGGTGTGTGTATCAGTTACTCAGCGTGTGTTAAGGTGAGCTACAGCTGGGCGATATGATCTAAAAATAAAATCCCAGATTTCTTTTCACACCAAACCCGATCTACGATTTTAATTGATTTTTTTCTTTTTAAAAACAATCTACAAATCACAAAGAAATTACTCAAAAATGTGCAGTCATTTTAGCAAAATAAAAAATTCAAGCAAACAGAATTTCCTTTCTGATAGTGAGGTAAAGGGATTTTCCCTTTTTTGGGACTTTTACACTGAAAGCTGCTGTAATCTCACAAAGCCTCTTTACATGAATTCATGTCTGTCATATTTTTAGCGACGTGCAGCGGCTGCATCAGTAGCAGCTCTGCAGCGGGTCTCTTTCCTGTTACACGGGACACAAAATGACTCCACTGATGTCGGCAGCTTTTTTTCGGCTGTTGGGCCGATGTGGTCTCGTGCACCTGTGAGTGAGACACGTTTCGCACACTCGGCTGCAGAGTCTGACGTGTGGAAATAAAATCGGTCGTGCTGCCGTCTCAAAAACAAACTCGCAGCGGACTGTGGTTTGTTCAGATCTGACGCTGCAGAACTGAAGCTGCTCCAGTTGACTGACGAGACTTTTTTTGGAGGGTGTTTTTTATTGTCATTAATGCACGCTGTCATGTCGTGTGTGTGTCTCTGGGAGGGAAGCACGGGTCACGGCGTTGCCCGCTGTGACTACGGAAGCCCAAAGGGGACAGTGAAGGAGAAAATTGAGATTTGCATTTTAAAAAATCACCCTAAACTAAATAAATTTGAATGAATCAATAAAACTGATTTCTCACCCAGCCCCTCTGTGACGAGCCCGACAGGAGAAACAGATGTTTTTTAACATGAAACTGCTTTATTGAGTGTTTTCCTCTGTTTGTTTTGGAGAAGAGGAGACGTCTGTGGATAATTCAGCTCCCAGAAAAACACACTGCACCTTTAAGAACAGTAAAGCTGAACTGAAATCAGTATTTTTACTGCTGTTAAAATGATCCTTCAGTTTATGATAAACGTTCATCTGAACATTTCGATATACAAACAGACATTTTGTGGGTGAAATATTCTTCTGCCTGAAACACTGTTTTATAAAAACACCTCACACATTTTCCTTTTGGGCTTTTTAACATTTTCCTTTGTATTGATATTAACTCTGTTGTTGCTGACCGTTTTAAACTGTTTGTGTCACAGTTTTTGTGTTTGGATTTTCCGTTGCTTCACAGACTGACGGCTAACCCAAAATAACACGACTTTACCCAGTTTGCTTTAACAAATTCTGCTGCTGCCTGTTTTCATCTCCTGCAGTCAAACCGCGCAGGGTCTCCTCCACAAAGAGCTCAGTACCAGCTGATGAGGATGATGATTGTTATTATGATGATGATGATGATGATTATTATTATTATTAGCAGAAGAGGATTTATTAGCAAGTAGCTTTTCCCTTACAAGGAATTTGCAGTAAACATAGTAAGAGGAATGAAAATAAAAATAATAATAAAAATAAGGAAAAGTATTACAACACTCAAGAACTTGGAATATAGGATAAAGAAATAACAATAAAATGTAATTCTGTCAATTTGAAAAATGAATCTTAAATATGTCTCTGTTGACCGTTGTGATCTTAACTTTAAAGTGACAAACGGAGGACTTTGAAAATCACACTTTGATTTCTGAGACATTACGGCATGATTATTAGAGTATATTAATCTGTTCATTTGAAGAATAATTAACTGAGAAAATTACTGTTAGTCGGTACCTCATGATATTTAAAACAGACCTTCAAAAATAAGAAGATTGACATGAAAATATATATTTAATGAAGATTTTTAAAATTTTTTTAGCAAAAGTGCTGAACATCTTCCAAGTTTCGAGAATATATCATGTTTTTTTTTTTACTGTTGGACAAAAGACGTCACCTTCAGCTTTTTGGAAATTTGCTTACTTTTTTTTTCTTTTTTTAGGAAAATGAATCAGTTATTAAAATATTAATGACTTGGAGCCATGATGTAAACAGAGTTCAGTTTCTGGAGGAGACACTGTGTTCAGCTGCATGCGTCCTCTGCTGAACCTAACAGAGGACACCTGTCGTCCACATGTTTACGCCTGCGTGTGTGTTTGTGTGTGTGTGTGTGTGTGTGTCAGGCTCACCTATGCAGCTCATACCTGTGTCTGCGTCGGGCCGTGGTGGCGTGTCTGCGGCAGCTGGTGCAGCGGGAGGCCGTGGAGGTTTCTGAACACGCCGTGACGCTCGTCAAAGAGCTGCCCAGACGAGACAACACCCAGCTGGGTGAGACACACCGAGACACGCTGAGACACAAAGAGACACAAGGAGACACACCGAGACACTCTGTCCTCTCACTGCTGAGACACTCTGTCCTCTCACTGCTGAGACACTCTGTCCTCTCACTGCTGAGACACTCTGTCCTCTCGCTGCTCATCATTCCATCATTATTAGTAGTCTTAGCCCCATATATGTTTCTATGTTTTTAGGATGTTTTTTAGGACAATTTCAGAATTTGAGGACATTTCTAGGATTTGAAGACATTTCTTGGGTTGCAGGATATTTCTCAGATTTTAGGACAATTCTTGGACTTTAGGACATTTCTAGGTTTTTAGGATAAGATTTAAGGACAATTGGGACAATTTAGGACAATTTTCGTTTTTTAAACTTTGTTTAAAAAATTTCTAGGATTTTAGGACATTTATAGGCTCTTAGGATGTTTGATGTATTTATTTATTTCTTCTACTTAATATTATTGTTATTAAACCACCTTAAAGATTCAGACATAAAAAAATACTTGAAATAATAATTTTCTTCTAATATGGTTTAAGTTTTATTTCTTTTATCATCACAGTTTTTGCATATATACATATATATGTATTATAATATATATATATATATATATATATATATATATATATATATATATATATATATATATATATATATATATATATATCTCCTCACTCCTCCTCCCTCTGCAGATGTCACCATAAAGGAGGTGGGACTGGAAGGAGCTCTGTTCACCCTGCTGGACCGTGAGTCAGATCCTGGTCTGATGAGGGACATCCAGGAGACTCTGGTCCACATGATGGCGTCCAGCGCCACTAGTGGGAAACTGGGACACTGGCTCAAACTCTGCAAGGACGTTCTGTCTGCAACCACGGGTGAGTTCAGCCCGACACACGCAACATGCACAGACACGCTGTCAAACTGACAAATAAGTGTTTATTTATTAGTAGGGGTCGACCGATAATGTTTGTTCAGGGCTGATACCGATACGATTATTAGCAGTTAATGAGACCGATAAGCAATATTTGGAACCGATCTGCATTTCCTACAAAATATATACAATATTAAGAATTTGAAGTATAACAAACTCCAACACAAGACTTCGTTTAAGTGCCTTTAGCAAATACTTCATCAAAACTGATAAGTTTAAAAATAGCTCCTTGAGGTTTTACAAAGTAAAAGATCCTTCTACACTTTTTTTGCACTTTTTAAATTAGATAATTTTATCGGCGAGCATTAAAATAAAATGCAAAAATAAAAAGATAATCAATAAGTTATTAAGTAAGGAAGCGACTGTTGCGTGTTGTCCTAATAATATTAAAAATGTTAACTGTGGAGGAAAACCAGCCTTCGTCAGGGTCTCAGGTTGTTTCTGTCATGTGACCCCCTATAAATCACCATGGAAACTACATATACAAAACAACATAAGCAGCATCTTTTTAACATTGTTTTTATCAAAATGCAATATTTACTTTGTGTGTGTACAGAAATTTAAAAGAAACATGTAAAAGATTTTCATTACAAAATGAACAATATTACAGCCAACTTTCAAAAATATTTGATTTGAACTCATTGTGAAGTAAACGAGGAAAATAAAAAATTTTTTTTAACTTGGACTCTATTTCTTCAACTTTTTTGTCTCAAAGTGACTAATCATCAGTCTTATGAAGCTGGTCTAGTTGGAGAAACAGGGTCAGGGTTGAAAATGACCAAAGTTGCCCTAAAATCTGCCATGATAAGTTCAAAAACATTTAGAATTAACCGTTCTTACCATTATTAACTTTATTTTTCGATAATATCTGTCGGTGTTTATTCACACCTCTGAGAAAAAGCAGTAAGTGGACTTTGAGTCTCTCAGGGACAAACTGTCTCTCTGTCTCTCCTTCAGACTGTCGGGCTCCTGTGGAGGCGCAGCAGGAGGACGAGGAGGCGGACCCCAGCAGAGACGACGACTCCTCCGCCTTCAGGGCTCGTTCGGAGTCCGGTGGCCCGTTCACGGCGCTGCGCTGGGCCACGCGCCGCTTCGCCATGGAGTGCGTGTGCCGCGTCATCGCTCAGTGTGAGACTGCGGACGCAGCGCACTTCGACATGGCTCTGGCTCAGGAGCGCCGCCTCCATGAGTCCACACCGGTAAGACCCCGACAGACCGGCTCCATTCAGTGTCTCTGACCCCCCTGACCCCTCGCTGTCTCCACACAGACTTCCTGGTCCTCCATCTCGGCGACCTGGTTCGCATGGCGTTCATGGCGGCGACGGACCACAGCGAACAGCTGCGGCTGGCGGGTCTTCAGACCCTGCTGGTGATCATCAGGCGCTTCTCCGCCATCCCTGAACCCGAGTTCCCCGGTCATGTGATCCTGGAGCAGTACCAGGCCAACGTAAGGACCACTGCAATCACCAGCACCTTGTCTCAGTCAGCGCAGGGTCTCAGTCAGCACCTTGTTTCAGTCAGCACCCTGTTTCAGTCAGCACCAGCTCTCAGTCAGCACCTTGTCTCAGTCAGCACCGGCTCAGTCTCAGCTCTCAGCACCGGTATTTTTTTTTTATTTTATTTTATTTATTTTATTTTATTTTATTTTATTTTATTTTTTTATTTATTTTATTTTATCAAATCAAATCAAATTTTTTTCTGTTTTGTTTTCTGTTTTCATGCGTGTGTGTGTGTATGTGCGTGCGTGTGTGTGTAGGTGGGAGCTGCCCTCAGACCAGCCTTCACTGCTGACGCTCCTCCTGACGTCACGGCTAAGGCCTGCCAGGTGATCAATCATCAATAATCACGTTAACGACCCTGACTGACACGTCACTGCCGTGACCTTTAAACCCTGCCCTCTCCTCCGCAGGTGTGCAGCGCCTGGATCGCCAGCGGCGTGGTCAGCGACCTGCGTGACCTGCGGCGCGTCCACCAGCTCCTGGCCTCCTCATTGGCTAAAGTCCAGGCAGGGAGGGACGCGTCCAGCCAGCTGTACAACGAGGCCACTGCGACCATGGAGACGCTGGCCGTGCTGAAGGCGTGGGCCGAGGTGGGACTGTACTGGTTTTACTGGTTTCACTGGTCATCGCGCTGTCTCTCTATTGACTCACCAATGACCCCATTTGTCACAGCCAGAAACTGTAAAAAACAGAAATGACTGTTGGATTTCAGATTTCAGGTGATTCCTGCTGTGTGATTTCGGCTGTTTGTTTTCGGTCTCTCAGGTTTACATCGTCGCCGTTCAGAGCAGCAGACAGAAGGAGCGCTCTGATAGGATGGCTGACCTGTCCGTCTCTTCCTCTGCGGCCAATCACAGCACAGAATCGGGAGGGGCGGGCCTCCTGAAGCTGGTCCAATCAGATCTGTCGACGCTGAGCCGCCTGTGGCTGGCGGCGCTGCAGGACTACGCCCTGCTGACGCTTCCGCAGGAGTTCTCCTCACAGCTCCCTGCAGCAGGTAGGAGGAGCAGGAGGAGGCGAGGAGCAGCAGGAGGAGAAGAAGCAGTCCACAGGAGGCGTTTTTATTTACAGTGTGTCCTCCTCTTTCTCCTCCAGGAGGCTCCTTCTACACCGCAGAGACCGTCAACCAGGCCAGACCTCACTACTCCTCCTCCTGGGCTCCTCTGCTCCACGCCACCTCCCTCTGGCTCCACAGCACCGGTCAGTGCTCCTCCTACTCCCTCCTTCTTTCTCCTCCTCATCCCTCCACTTCCTCCCTCCGACTCCGTCTCTCACCTCACTTGTTTTCCTTCTTACTGCCTCTTTCTCCTCCTCCCTCCTCTCACTCCTCCTCCTTAGGTGTGTCTCTGTGTTTTTTTAGGTTTTGTGATGTCAGACGACTCACCTGCCCACCTGTCCAGACCGGCCACGCCCACCTCCATGGGCGGGGCGGAGCCAAGAGTCCAGAGGACGTCAGCAGTGACAGACTGCACCTCATACTGGGT
>NC_056476.1:0-102500 GCF_008729295.1 Plectropomus leopardus | reverse complement strand
ACACATGCGCACATGCACACACAAACACACACACACACACGCATGCTTACACACACACACACACACACACACACACACAAACACACAAACACACACAGTCTAGACATCACTTCCTGTCAGAGTTGTGATGATTTTTGTTTTTTTCGGTCTTCAGGTCCTCAGCTGGCGGCCGTCATGTTCCCGCTCCTCGTCTCCTTCCTCCTGGATGAAAACGCTCTGGGTTCGGCCCCCGCCGCGTCCCGCTCTCTGCACGAGGCGGCGCTCAAAGACCTGATGCGTCTCGGCCCGCAGCACTCGGACGTCTTCAGGTAAAAGTTCAGACCGCAGATCTACAGAGCGATGATGTCACGAGTCCGAAAACACACAAGTCCTTCAGCGGGTTTGCTCTTCTGGTTCCCTCGTCTCTGAGTCTCAGTGTCTCTGAGTGTCTGAGTCTCAGTGTCTCTGAGTCTCTGAGTCTCTGAGTCTCAGTGTCTCTGAGTCTCTGAGTCTCTGAGTCTCTGAGTCTCTGAGTCTCAGTGTCTCAGTGTCTCTGAGTCTCAGTGTCTCTGAGTCTCTGAGTGTCTGAGTCTCAGTGTCTCAGTGTCTCTGAGTCTCTGAGTCTCAGTGTCTCAGTGTCTCTGAGTCTCTGAGTCTCAGTGTCTCAGTGTCTCTGAGTCTCAGTGTCTCTGAGTCTGTGTCTCAGTGTCTCTGAGTCTCTGAGTCTCAGTGTCTCAGTGTCTCTGAGTCTCAGTGTCTCAGTGTCTCTGAGTCTCAGTGTCTCTGAGTCTCAGTGTCTCAGTGTCTCTGAGTCTCAGTGTCCCTGAGACTCAGGGAGATTCACGTCACGGAGATTATCTTTGGAGAAAATCCAAAATCCCAGAAAGTTTTTGACGAGGGAACCAATGAGACGCTAACTTCCTGTTTGGCCTACGAAAACATGTCATCGCTTCACCGCTCTGTTGACCCTTTTAAGGCCAGCGCCACGATGACATCACAGTGTGACGTCACACTGTGACGTCTCTGAGCGCCACAGCACTGAGTGATGTGATGTCTGCGTCTGTCCTCAGGTCTCTCCTCGCGGCGTCTCCTCACCTCAAGTCTCGTCTGGAAGCCGCCGTCAAAGGAAACCAGGAGAGCCTGAATGCTAAAGCCGGCGGCGCTAACCCGGCGGCCCGCAGCACCGCCAAGTCCTCCCCGAGCATCACCCTCAAAACCAACTTCCTGTGAGACGACTCGCCGCCGCCTCAGGACGGAGGTTTGATCCCCGTCAGCACCGTGCTGCGTTCACTGTCCCCCGGGACAAACTGACACTGACCGGTGACATGAAGGACGAAAGCCAACGCGCCACCATGTCGGGAGACGGACGATATGATGACATCACAGTGTTTTAACCCTTTGAACTCTCAGCACGATTTCTTTCAAAAATGGGGGAAAAAAGTCGATGAGCAACTCGACGAAAAACGATCCACAAATGACACGAAGTTAATAGATTTAGAAAATAATTTTTTTTTTCAAATGTCCAAGAAAAAAACTCTGTTTCTAATGATCATTATTACATTTTTCAGATAATTTCCTGCATTATTACGAGGCGAGGCGGCTTTACGTATACAGCACATTTCACACGACACGGCCGAGCTCTACAGAGCAAAAAACACGAAATCATCAAAACACAAAACACAGCTGCAGACTTACCATCAAAGAGTGAAGAGAGACGATAGAAAAGTCCATTTAAAATGATTTTAAAACATTTAATTGAAAAAAATCACCGTTAAAAACATTAGGAGTGCAGAGATAACGGAAAATGATTTCGAATCGAGTTTAAATAAGTGTGCCGAGTAAAAAACGCCTTAAGCTTTGAACTGAAACTGGTTTAAAGTCGACGTTTGTTTCAGATTTTTCGTGCTCTCCCAGGTCATTTACCGTTTTTACTCTCTTTTCGTGTGATTTTTTGCTCATTCTGTTTTTCTCCGTGTTTCTGAAACAAATCGCTGCAGTTTGATCAGAGTTCAAAGGGTTAAAATACTCGTGAAAGTCGACTGAAAGAAGCTCAAGAAAAGTGATGCGGCTCCTTCTTTTAAAGGGTTAATATCCCACAGCGACTCCTCCCGCACGGCGGCGTGTTCCTCTGACAGGAAACGTCTCTGTTCACGCTGCACAGCACCCAATCACACTTATTATCACGCGTATTGATCGCTCCGATCACTGATCGCTGTGATCGCTCTGATCGCTCTGATCGCTGTGATTGCTCTGATCGCTGTGATCGCTCTGATCGCTGTGATCGCTCTGATCGCTGTGATTGCTCTGATCGCTGTGATCGCTGTGATCGCTCTGATCGCTGTGATTGCTCTGATCGCTCTGATCGCTCTGATCGCTCTGATCGCTGTGATCGCTCTGATCGCTCTGATCGCTGTGATCGCTCTGATCGCTGTGATTGCTCTGATCGCTGTGATCGCTGTGATCGCTCTGATCGCTGTGATTGCTCTGATCGCTCTGATCGCTCTGATCGCTCTGATCGCTGTGATCGCTCTGATCGGTCGTCATTTTAAAGGCTTGAAGGTCTGTGCGTCAGTCGCTCGCCGCGTGACGCTGAATTCATGGAGAAAACGTTTTCTTTCACGTTGAACGCAGAATCCGAAAACAGAGAAAGTTCTGGATGAACAGAAGTCGAGGAGTCCGGGCGATGTGTTATTTCAAATAAATATAAAAAACGAGTTTTTCGCTGAGCCAAAATCAAAAACTCAAGTCCAAACTCAGACTTTTAACCTCCTCCTCATAAATAACTAACAGTCCCTAACTCTAACACCGAGGGAGGCGGGCGCAGCGACGAGGAGCCAATCAGAACGTCGAGTCCAGTTACAGTGCGACTGACGGAGGAAATCCACTTCCTGTCACGTGATCTGAGATCCAGTTTCAGTCCGACCAAAACACATTTTCTTTTAAAGTTTTTGGAAATTTCTTTTTTTTTTTTTTTTTTAAACTTTTGGGCAATATTTCTTTTTTAACAAAACTTTGGCCATTTTTATTTTCTGAAAAATGTTGGTGATTTTTAAATTATTGCGTTTTTTTTCTTCTCTAAAACGTTTTGGTCACGTTTTTCCCTTTAAAACTTTTGTTGATTTTTTTTTTCTTCAAAAATTTTTTGGCAATTTGGGCACCCTGACCAGGAGCACGCTCAGAACGCCGAGTCCGGCTGAAGTCCGCCTGAGGTGTTTACGTGACGGAGGAAATCCACTTCCTGTCACGTGATCTGGGCGTCAATCCAACTCCAAAAAACTGAAGTTTTTAAGACGTTTACAGGATTTTAAAAGTCCAGTTTTAGCCGCACTGACACAATAATTCACCTTTTTCTGACATCGTGAAAACAGACGAGTGAAACTTCAAAAAAACATCCGTTTACAAACTTTCCCAGCTCGTTGGCCTCAAATCATCACGAAGTTTCTTTGTTTTTGGATTCTTCTTTTGGAGACGAAAATCAAGTTTATCTTCGTGGATTCAGCGAGACGCGCTCAGTAACTCCTGACTTTGATGTAGAGTTAAACTTCACGTCGTAACTGATGAATATGGAAGATGTCGGAAATAACGCAGAACATTTCTGTCCTCCTCGGTCGCGTCTGAAGCTTCTCATCCCAAAATCTCCTCTGAGACCGACGTCCGCGGGAAACTCGGATTGTTTCCGAAGCTTCTGATTCTGATTCACAGAAAAAAAGCAAACGTGAGCGAATCTGCTGAAACGTTTCCTGTTTGTGGCGTTTTGGGATGAAAAGCTTCGTTTCCAGAGACAGACTTCAGATCGGTGAGCAGACGTGAGGCTCATCAAAGGTTCAACATTAGAAACATTCATGTTTTTAAAGAAACAGAAGCTCTGAGGGTTTTAACCCTTTGAAACCTGAGCGACTTGGCTTGATTTATGTCGAAAACATGAGAGGAAGGCAACGAGCAACAAGAGAAGAAATGACCCCAAAATGAGCAAGAAATTAGTAAAAGAAAAACGAGAAAATGACCTAAAAATTAGTAAAAATGAAACAAATAGAAAAATAAGCAAAAGAGAAGGTTAATGAAAGAAAATAAAAATATAATAATTTTGTAAGATCATTTTAAATATGTAATGATGGCAGTTTGTGTAACATCTCATTGCCTTTTTTTTAAGGAAAATGCAGCAGTTTTCTCAGAGTTGAAAGGTTTAACCCTTTGAAACCAGGAACAGCACACAAGTATTTAACCCTTTGAACCCTTTTAAAAACATGGGGAAAAAAGGCAATGAGCAACTTGGTAAGACTTTTTAAAAATTTACAAGAAATTAGTAGAAAATTATTTTTTTAAGTTAGAGGAAAATGTTGAGGGGAAAATATGGAAATCTATCGTTATACTTATAACATTTAAAAATTATTTTACTAAGAATATAATATTTTAAGCACTTTTCCTAGGTCATTTACTTGTTTTTAACTGTCTTTTTGTGTGTATGGGTTTGTAAGTAATTTTCTTGTACTTGTTTTACTCATTTCTTTTGGGCTCATTTTTTTCTTTGTTTCTCATTTCACATGTTTTTCAAACTAATCGCATCAGTTTGCTCAGAGTTCAAAGGGTTAAATGATTGTAAAGGCGTCTAAGTGCAACACAAAAAAATGATGTGGCTGCAGGTTTTAAAGGGTTAATCGGAGCAAACATTTGGAGTGACTTAAGGAGGAGCAGAAGCACGCCGTAACTTTTCACTGTTTGATCTCCAGTGGCTTTTATTTTGAAATAAGTGTCCATAAGCCTGCAGCAGAAAAAAATTCTGTTTCACGAACCATAAATGGAGGTCAGGGGTCAAAGGTCACGTCAATGCGTTGGCCTTTGACCCCACACGAATGATTAAATGAGTGAATGTGAGTAACAGAAGAGCTCAGAGAGATTAATTATTTTTTTAGTCAAATGTTGAGTTTAATGTTGTCTGACAAATCACACAAAAACAAGCTTAGAGATTGTTCTGGATCATACGGTTGCCTGTGAGGGACAATTTAATCATCAGCACTTTAGTCTAACAACACTACGTGGAGTTTAATGAGTCTGAAGGACATTCGTCTGTTTGGTGTCAAAAGACATTTATGAGAAACACTTCTAACACGACTTCCTCTAAAGTCTCTGTCACAATAAAACACGAAAGATTTACCTGCAATTAGGTTATTAACCAAGTCAGCTTCAGTCTTCCTCTCAGCTTCTCACACACACACACACACACACACACACACACACACACACTCACACTCACAGGTGTGAAAACTGACTGTACAGGTGTGAATGTTGTTTTTCTAACAGCAGCGAGTGAATAAAATCTGTTTTTCTTCTGATTCAGTTCACAGTTTTTCTTTTTTTATCTTCTGAAGAAACAAGTGATGATGATGAAGATGAAGGTAATGATGATGATGATGATGATGATGATGATGATGATGATGATGATGAAGTTTTTGTTCATGTAACCTTCAGATGCAGTCGGTGGATAAAGAAACAAAATAATTCAGAGGTTTTTTTTTTCCCTCAGCGCTTCCGATTGCTGAGACCGGAGAAATATGTTTGCATGTTTTTCGTCTGTATGTCTCGTTCTTGTGAACATGATATCTCAAAAACTCGTTGAAGGAATCTCTTCAAATTTGGCATTTTTTTAAAAAATTAGTTGTTTTTTAATACCTTAAGTACTCTTTCCTGAATACACATATGTACTTTCACTTAGGGCTGGGTGATAAAACGATAACGATATCAATCGCGATATAACTTCTCCTTGATTGAGATATGAGACGTAGTCGACAGAATGTCAATAGATCTCATTCCAGCCGTGTTTTGACAGACAACA
This sequence comes from Plectropomus leopardus, assembly GCF_008729295.1. Lineage (NCBI taxonomy): Eukaryota > Metazoa > Chordata > Actinopteri > Perciformes > Serranidae > Plectropomus > Plectropomus leopardus. The sequence continues at coordinate 96,691 of NC_056476.1, read as the reverse complement.
CGAACAGCCAATGATAATAAGAATAGAGCCGCAAAGAACCAAACGCAGTGAAGGACTTTGACTGTAGAACAGCTGAGTGTTTGACAGCCACAGCATTTCATTACGGCGGATCAAACAGCCGATGGTCCGACAGCAGCGCAGTGAGACAGACAAACAGAGCGCAGCTTCTCCTCTGAAACAGACACATCTGCAGAGGTGAAAGTGACTTCTTTAGACTCTACAGACGACTTTGTGTTAGTTTCAGCTTTAATCAGACTTTGGATGAATTATTTAGAAACAGCAGGACGCATTGCAGAAGTCAGAGTCCTGCAGTCAGGAGAGGTTGGCCTATTATCAGCACAGTAAATTTACCTGAAGTTTGTTTCAGATGGAGCTTTTCATTTTTATATAATGCTGGAAAGTTTGATAAATAATAATAAATCATATGTTTATTACACTCCAACACACCATGGTCACATGACACTGAGTCAGTGAACTATGAGGACAAAAAACAAACCACAAAAAAGAGCAAAATAATCGTTCTTTAATCGTAATCAACATTAACTGATTCAGTTAATGTTGATATTGATTTTAGGTATGAGGCTCGGACCTTTGCTGGGAGGACATTTTAGTACCTGGACCTCTGTGAGTTTTAGTAGAATAGGTCCTCCAGCTGGTGATGCTGTTCTACAGTATATTTGTCATGTTCAATGTCTGACAGAAAAAAAAAATATTTAAACCAAAATGAACCTGATGATATCTCCATATCTCTCACTGAGGAGTCAAAGGAACCTTTAAGCTCGACAGAAATATTGATTTGATGTATATCATGATATGTATCAATATCGACTGATATGAAAAAAATATCGTAATAAGACTTTTTTCCATGTCGCCCAGTCCTACTTTCACTTCAGTAAAATTCTCAATGCAGGACTTTTACTTGTAACTGAGTATTTTTACAGGTTGGTATTAGCACTTTTACTTCAGTAAATGGTCTGAACTCTTCCTCCACCAGCGGCAGCATCGTTAATAACAGTGAAGAGCAAAATTTAAAAAAAGAAAAGTAAAAAAAACAAAAACAAAAAACAAAAATACAATAATGAAAATATACTTGCATCGTCTGTAATATCTGACATAAGAAAACAGCTGTTGTTGTTGTTGTTGTTTGTTGTTGTTGTTGTTGTTGTCAGCTGTGTAACATTTTGGAAACTTTAATCTTTGAACGGAGCGAACACGTCACAGCGCCCCCTGACGTCAGCTGCGTCACCCTCCAGCTGCTGCCTTCAGGTGCCGTCGTAAACCTCGCAGCCATCACGATGAAGCGTGATTAAGTTGTTTAAATAAATAAATAAATAAATAAATAAATAAATAGATAAAGCTGTTTCTGAGGCTCTTTTATCAGAGCAAATCAAAAATGAACGATCATCAGAAAATGTGTTGAGACTCTGGACCATTCACTGAAAATCAAAACACTTTATGAAGGTGAAACATTAAATTCATTGTTTAATTCATCATACATGTTTTTATTGCTTTAATTGTAGGAATAATTTCACTGAAATAATAATTTATTTTTGTTTTTCTTCATTTTTGTTTACAACATAAAATAAAAATATATAATGCATATTAACTTCAGCTATGGTTTCAGTGATATCCTGGTTATCATATTTTCTCTAATTCTGATTAACTACAGCATTGAAACAACGCAGCTGGACGGAGAATCTCTCTTTATTTTCATTATTTTCTAAAGCGAGACTTTACACACACTTCCATAAGAAATGGTTTCAAGTTTTACATCGGGTAATAAAATTTTTGATTATATATATATATTATATATATATGGAGGGGGAAAGGTCATAAAAATAATTATGTATTATGTATTTAAGGAGGTTTTGGGTAAGTCTGTGAAAACAATGACCGCTGTGGTTTTGGGGGGAGTGTATGTTATTTCCGAGCCGCGGCTGGGTCCCTGAAGGCGGCAGCAGCGCTCGGCTCGGCTCTCCATTTCAGTCCGCTCTGAGAGTCCCTGCGCCCCGCTGCCGCTCTCACCTTTCACCCCCGACGCGGAGAAATGGGAACGTCTTAACTAAACCCCCGGCATCGGCGACACACACGACTCTTCAACCGTCAGCTGGACGTACCAGACCCGGAGTCCCCCCGCTGCCGAACGTCTCCGAGCCGAACAGAAAGACACGGTGAGTGGCTCCTCGTCCCGCGGGCTCAGCCTGTACGGGCCGGGCTCGTTCATGACCGCTGTCCGCTGATGCGCCGCGGCCTGTCGGCTCTCCCGGAACTCGAGCACCGCGGCTCGGGATGGGAGTCCGAGGCCGCGGGTACAGTTAGCCGGTTAAAGTGGACATTAGCGCCTCGTTTTGAGAACACACGCCGTGTCCGTGTTTCTCGGTGATACGGTTCAGCCGCGGAGGTTTCATGTCGGTGATAAATACGGTTTATTTTACAAAAATAACTGAAACGCTGCCGTTACTTTAGCCAACGTTAGATTAGCTAGCGTGGTGGTAGCTGGCTAATATTAGCCGGGTTTCGTTGGTCGTAATTTTTTTGTGTTTGATAATAAATAATAACGTGATTTTAACCCTGTGGGGATCACGTCTGCGTGTTTGGGCTGATTTCTGCGACTTTCAGAGTGTTTTTACCGCCTGACAACAGCGCAGTTGTTAATCAGCGTTAGCACGGTGAGCTAACAGCTAGCTTCTAAACTGGCAGTATCTGAGTTAGTTAACCCGAGTCTACCCGAGTCTACCCGGGTACACTCGGGTCTACCCGGCCGGACAGCTCGCCGGGAGGCTCAGTGCCGTGTCCCTGCCGGGTCCTGTCACGGTGGTCAGTGTCTGATGAAATAACGGGGCTCTGTGAGACACGGACAGATGACGAAACCCGGGTCAGGCGGTCTGAACCCGGCCGGGTTCCTGTTTACAGTCCCTGGTCCGGATCCGTCTGACATTGAGCGAGTTAAACCAACAAAAGGAGGTTTGTTCAGGAGGGCCGGGGGAGTCCTGGACCTCAGTCACGACCTCCTCAAGATCGCTTTAATATTTATTCACCGACCGCTGATCGGTTTACTCAGCTGCTGTCGACCAACTTTATCCGAGTCACCGAACTGTCTGACGTCAGCTGCGTCATCTTCTCGATTAATCGACTGTCTACAAAACAGTAAACTGCGAGAAAAGTCTGATGAAATATCAACATCTCCACCTGCTTTTCCTGAGGGCCACTTTGATAAAACGGCAGCAGGCCAGGGGCCAGTCGCAGGAGCCCCAGACACGTTTTTAGGATTTTAGGACGTTTCCAGAACTTTTCTAGAATTTCCGGGCATTTCGGAGATTTCAAGAAGTTTCTAGGATTTTAGGATGTTTTAAAGATTTTAGGACTGTAGGAGATTTCTCTGATTTTTGCAATTTTCAGAATTGGAGGACATTCTTGGGATTTTGGGACATATTTAGGACTTTAGGGCGTTCTCAAATTTAAGGATGTTTCTCAGATTTAAGGAGATTTCTCAGATTTTTGCACGTTTTTGGGATTTTAGGGCAATTGTTAATTTTTGGGACATTGTCAGGGTTTTAGGATATTTCTCGGATTTCTGGGCATTTCGAAGATTTCAAGAAGTTTATAGGATTTTAGGAGATTTCTCTGATTTTTGCAAGTTTCTAGGAATTTCGGGATTTTTTTGGACATTTTCAGGATTGTAGGACGTTTTTAGGATTTTAGGATGTTTTTGTGACTTGAGGACATTTCTAAGATTTAGGACATTTTCAGTGCAGGTACTGATTTTTAGCAGTTTATGAGACTGATAATCAGTATTTGGAACTGATATGCATTTACGATAAAAATGTAAATCTCTGTCTATATTTAGAATGTGCAAACTTTCAACTTCATATTTAGCAAGTTCCCTGCAACTTTTTAAAAAAAAAACTTTAAAAAAATCCCTGTTCTTAAAACTTGCCAAAATGCCAAATATAATGAGAAACCGGAAGCTTCAGAAAAGTTGCAGGTTATTTTCTTTTTAAATGAATGCAGCGCTGTCCTCTGTGAGGACCAGAGACATGTGTTTTCAGTCAGCCTGGACACAGGACACCCCGAAGGGTTAAAGGGGTGAGGCCGGTCACTGGCGGAGTCCGTTAGGCCGGATACGCTCGGCCCCGCCGTGGTCGGCCCCGGGGCCCGAGGGGAGGAGGTCAGGACGCTCTCTGGCAAGTTGTGATGATTAATCTGTTGATAAGAGGATCTGCTCTGCAGCCTGCTTCCATCCAGACAGACCGACAGGCCGGTTGGCTTCAAATTAGACCCTAATCAACTTAGCCTGGACCCATCAGACTCCCAGCATGCCGTGCTGCAGCGCGATGCCACCGAGCAGAGCGGCTGGGCTGCGGCTGTGCTCCAGATATCTTGCAGACGCCTCCGAGCTCAACCCAGAATCAGAGAAAGAGTTTGCTTTGTTTTTTGGTGCACACATTAACACTTTGAAACCTGAGCTTATTGGCTTGATTTCTCTGAAAAACATCGAAAGGCGGCGACAAACAGCTTGACAAGAGATGGGCCCAAAAATATGCCTCATTTAAATTATCTAAAAAAAGGACTGAAGAGTGACAGAAGCAAACAGAAAACAACGTGAAAAAGTGCTAAAGTAAAATGAAAATAACAAATATAACAGTCATATTTTTTCTGTAATCTAATTTTGAAAATATAATCATAATAAGTATAAATACATTTTCTTTAATTTTCCAGAGTCATTTGATCATTTTAGCAACGTGCTGAGGAAATCCAATTTTAAAGTTTCAAATACTCGCAAAATGCGTCTGAACGCTGTACAAGAAAACTGCTGTCCATCCAGGTGTGAAAGGGTTAATGTGATGTCACTGTTTCTGCTGTTTTGATGTTTCAGAGCAAATGATCAATCAGCTAATCAAGAAAATAGTCAGTAATGTTTGATAATGAAGCTAGTGAGTCGTGGCCCTCAGCAGGTGATTTTTATTTGGATTATATGATCAGATTACAGCCACCTGTGAGAGGATTTAACCCCTTAGCGCCCGCTTTAATATCGCACATATGTATCGCTCTCTGCACAAAATGCACTTTTCAAAATCAAGCTTTAAATATATTTTATGTTAATATGATTTTTTACTTTCATTAAGTTTATTTTTTTTATTAACATCAGTCCTAATCATAAATATCAAATCATCATTTGTTGTTTTTAACTTTTAAACTAAACTTTTAGATAACTTTTTTTAAAATAAAAAATAAATAAATAAAAATGGAGTTGTCCAATTTTAAATAAAATTAAAACCTGTATACCATAATCATGAAAGACTAATGGTTGGCCTATTTATATGCCATAACTATAAAACAAACTGCAGCGTGTTTTTCTTCAGTCGTGTGTTGATGGCTGTGGGATCAAAAATGTCACTTTGAATGGGTTTCAATGGAGCATTTTTGGACCTGAACAGTCTGAATGTAACTATTTAGTTTCCACAGTGTATTTTAGACTTATTGTAGGAGCTGAGCTGCAAATTCACTGATTACACTCAAATACACAATCTGGACTACATTTAGGACACATGCATCAACACACACACAGTTATCACAACAGGAAGAAGAAAAGAGACTAAAATGAGACAAACGGTCCCTAAAGGGTTAAATCTGTAGGGTGTGCAGAGGGAGCCGGTTGGGTTGCTTCAGGTCAAAAGAGACTGCGGATGCGTCGCTGTGACGCTGTGGGAGAGGGTCATGTGACGGATTCAGACAGCTGGAGGCGACTTTCAGGAGCGCTGCTCGACCGGTTTCAGATATTGAGTCGGATGTTTGACAGATGTGGAGTTTCTGTGACCTGCAGGTCTGATGTTACCTTCAGTAAAAGCTCTTTATACTTAAACCCTGAGCGGATTATTGCTGTTTAAAAGGACAAAAAAACCTTTGGAGTGGGCAATGAATAAATAAATTAATTCACAAATAAAAGACCTGAAAATTAGCACAGAAAAGTTAAGAAAAACAAGATTAAATTAAAAGGAATGACTTGAAAAAAAGTGCTCATATACAAACAGGTGTACATATTTCCATGCCGTGATTTTAAACGTAAATATTATTGTGTTTTCTGAAAATTTTCCCCTTTTCATCATTTTTTCTCTCCTTTTAAAAAACGAACAACAGACTTTCAGTCTGAAGGCAGCACAGGAAAACTGATGGTCCAGGTGTGAAAGGGTTAAGGTTTCCTCTGACGGTAGCCTTAGTCAACCTGTGACTGTCGGCCGAGCTTTTCACGTCAAACTGTTCACGTTTGCATGTTTGAGGCGGATGTCCTCTGAACGCTCCCCGCCTGTCAGGCTAAACACAGGGTTTAAAGCTGTGAGGAAACCACATCAGAGGTTGTCATGACAACATGGAGTTAAACTAACCCCACAGATCGCTCACGCGCTGCAGGTCAGGTTTTATTTACAGTCTGACTGTTGTTGTTTTATTTTGGGGGCGTGTTCATTGAGGACCGTTCGAACCGTCCGCTGCAGGTTCAGACTGTTGAATTACCCTGATCCGGTCTGATCAGGCGCACGCTTCAACACGTGTGCAACATAAATCCTGCCTGCCGCTCTGTGCTCCAGGAATTATCCACGTCCTTTCACAATGACAGCAGGTTCTTCTCAGGGAGTTTGTGTGGTGAGGAAATGAAGACGTCTTGTTTTGATGAGACTCTTCTTGAGATCACACCGCGCTGAAACTGCAGATTCACGTTCACCCGCTCCTCCAGTGCTCCCGTGTCCTCTCACTTCAGGGTGCTGATGAGCTTTTAAGATGTAATGTGGAAACAACACGGATGCTGCAGAGCGGATCAGTGGTATTTTATTGCCCAGGTGTTTAACCCGGCTTGATTTCTTTCAGAAACATGTAAAGAAGGTCACGAGCAAAAAAATGCCTCCAAAATAAGTGAGAGTTAGTAAAAAGTTACATAAAAATGACCTGAATAATATGTTAAAGAACAACAACAAAAAAGAAAAACAGAAGTAGTAACAACAAAAACGTTACGTGTGGAAAGAAGTACAGAAAAATATTAACTAATATAATATGTAATATAATTTTATATATGTAATTATTTTTGTTTCTTGACTTTTTTTGCAGCTTAAAAAAAAATCTAAATCTTGTAAGTTGTGGGACTTTTCTTGCCAGGTAACTAAAAACCTTTTTTCCAATGTTTTCAAAAGAAATTAAATTACATTTTCTTTGGGTGCAGAGTTTAAAATACTTGTGAAAGGTAAAGAAAAAAAAGAAAGCTGGGGAAAAAACAGCATTCTGTATTTAAAATGATGTCAGAATTATAATTCTTTTAAGTACTTTTTTTGGGTCATTTTCTTGACTGTTTTTGGCTTTCCTTTTTTTGTTCATTTTCAGACAATTTTAATGTATTTTTTTCTAATTGCTCATTTTTGTGTCATTTCTTTTCTTTGTGTCATTCTTATGTTGCTCATGGCTTTTTCCCGCGGTTTTGACAGAAATCAGGCCAATTTGCTGAAGTTTCAAAGGACTAACGAGTTACCTCCTGATCAGAATGAACCTGGAATTATCTTCCTGAAGAAACGATGATTAACCGATAATTTCATTTCAGTTTCTCTGTTGTGTGACGATGACGTGCTCTTCCTCTGGTGTCGGTTACTTCAACGTCTCCATTGTTTTATTTGCAGGTGAAGAGACTACATGTCCCAGAATCCCCTGTGAGAGCGAGCGAGCGTCTTCTTCTTCTTCTCTTGTCCGTGCTTCCTCTCTCCCTCCGTCCAGTTGGTTGGATGAGTCCCAAACAGCGACAGAACTGTGAGCAGTGATTGGGCGCTGAGCCAGACCGGGCAGCCAACGGGGAGCCAGGTGAGAGGTCATGTGATGACGATGGAGGAGCTCTGGTCCCAGTTCAGAGGAGCTCTGGTCCCAGTTCAGAGGAGCTCTGGTCCCAGTTCAGGGGAGCTCTGGTCCCAGTTTAGAGGAGCTCTGGTTTGTTTTAAAAATAAGCGAAACCATTTTTTTACGTTTGTCAGAGAAAACGGATGACGAGGTGTTAAAGGGTTAAAAAAAAGACAGTAACTCTCTGTAAACAGATGAATGTTGGTCCAGTCTGAACGCTGCATGTATTGATGTTTATTATTGTTTATTGTTGATTGGTAAAATAACGTGTGTTTTGCGTGGCGTTGCGGCTGCAGGCTCGCCATCATGGCGGACGTGGACCCAGACACCCTGCTGGAGTGGCTGCAGATGGGGCAGGGCGACGAGCGCGACATGCAGCTCATCGCCCTGGAGCAGCTCTGCATGCTGCTGCTCATGTCGGACAACGTGGACCGCTGCTTCGAGACGTGAGTGTGCCCCCCCCACAGCGATGGCGCTGTGCTGAGGTCAGAGGTCAGCTCACTGACCGTCTGTCCTCCTCCTGTCCTCTCGTTGCAGCTGTCCTCCTCGGACGTTCCTCCCGGCCCTCTGTAAGATCTTCCTGGACGAGAGCGCCCCGGATAACGTGCTGGAGGTCACGGCCAGAGCCATCACCTACTACCTGGACGTGTCTGCGGAGTGCACCCGGAGGATCGTGGGCGTGGACGGCGCCATCAAGGCGCTGTGCAACCGGCTGGTGGTGGTGGAGCTCAACAACAGGACCAGCAGAGACCTGGCCGAGCAGTGTGTGAAGGTGAGAGGATGACGGAGCGTTTACAGGCCGCTATATCAGCCGAGGTGTGACATCACGACGTGACATCACGATGTGACATCACGACGTGACGTCACTGACGGGCCTGAATTCTGTCTGTTAGCCTGCGCACATGAGGATGATTCGTCTGTAGCTGTTTAGTGTCACTCTTTCTTCTCCCTTTAAGTCAGATAGATAGATAGATAGATAGATAGATAGATAGATAGATAGGTACTTTATTGATCCCGGGGGAAATTTAAGTAACCAGCAGCATATTAAACATACAGAATAGAGTCAGATGGTAAACAGAGTTTGTATGGTCATGAAAAACCTGGAAAAGTCATGGAATTTAAAAATAAGTTTCCAGGCCTGGAAAATTGTTTGAAAAACTTAATGTACTCTGAAAGTTTTGGAAAATGTTTCATAAAACTGTTCAATAACGCACGATGTGTCCAAAGACTGTCGGAAATTTGAAAATCCAACAATAATTTCTTTAGTAACAGTTTCTGGCTGCGATCAGTGACGGGGCAGTCAACAAACAGTCCCTACGTTATATTTAAATGTTCAGATCTTATCTGTTCTGAATGCATTATTTTTTAAATAATATGTATTTTAAAACACTGTTATATAGTGATGAAAAAGAACCATAAGGAGTATCGATGGTGGTTTCAGAGAATGTTTGGTCTTTAAAAATTGCTTCAGAGTCCTGGAAAAGTCCTGGAAAGTTATTGGTAAAGGTGTGTGTGAACCCTGGTAAATAAGAGTCGGCGTGTTTCTGCGGCTTCATGTTGTTATCGAGGCGTTGAAGGCGGTGACGTCATCAGTTCGTCAGCAGCAGCAGTGAGATCACAGAGTCCGTTTGTCTCAGTTATCTGTGACTGGGCCTGTGAGTCAGAGAGGCCGATAACACGGGGTTAACTCAGGCCAGGACCACATAATGAACACTGATCAGATGTGTGTGTGTGTGCGTGTGCGTGTGTGTGTGTGTGTGCGTGTGCGTGTGTGTGTGTGCGTGCGTGCGTGTGTGGGCGCAAAGACAAACCACGAGCAGGAGACGGAGCACCATGTGCCACCAGATGTTTATTAATACTCGTCTTGGGACAGTTTTCGTGTCTCCCGGCCTCAGTGTGTCTGATGCGTGCTGCTGATAGAAGCTGAAAGATCCCGTTTGTCCGTTTTTATCCGGTCAGGTGCTGTTTGATCCTGTAAAAGTCGTTTTTTTTACACTAAAATCTTGATGATCTTATTTCCCTTCTTTATGTCTTTGGGGAGGACAGCATTGATAAACATGTCTGTCTTGGTCCTAGTTTTTAGTTTATATTTTCAAGATTAACCAGTTTTTCTTCTGCAGTCTAAAATGATGTCACAGGAATTCGGTGAAAACCCTCCCGCTGTGGTCGGTGATGACGGGGCAGGTTTATGGGTAAAAACATGCAGGGCTCCAGAATAACTTTTGACACTGGTTGCACTGGTGCACCTCACGTTTTGGAGGGGGCATCTCCGGTCGGACGGAGACGGACCTTTTTGATGGACAGAAGATAAACCAATCAGGAGCCACATCACTAAAACCAACAGAGTTTGAGATGAACACAGACGTCACAGTTTGTTCCAGGTGTTCAGAGTCTTTGCAAACATCTTTTCTGTGATTCAAAGTCCATCCGAAGGAACGGCACCGTTAAAGCTCCCCGCAAGTGTGTTTTGGCATTTTTAGGATTTATAGACATCATTGTAAGCTGGGTTATCAACTTTTTTTTCATATTTTACTAAAATGGTAGCATCATTGCCTTAAAGGCCGTTTACACGGCAACGGTGCATGAAATGTTCAACTTTTGTTGTGGTTTTGTGTTCCGTTTTCGTTTGTGTGCGTTTTTGGGGCCTGAAAACACAAACTTTTGAAACCAGAGAAAAGTTCCTCCCGTTGAGAGCGTTTGATTCCAAGTTTCGTGTTTTGTGTTTTTTGTGCGCAGGTGCTGGAGCTGATCTGTACCAGAGAGTCCGGCGCCGTGTTCGAGGCCGGCGGTCTGAACTGCGTGCTGAGTTTTATCAGAGACAGCGGTCATCTGGTTCATAAAGACACTCTGCACTCGGCCATGGCCGTGGTGTCCCGACTCTGCAGCAAGATGGAGCCTCAGGACTCGTCTCTGGAGACCTGCGTCGAGTCTCTGTCCAGCCTCCTCAAACACGAAGACCACCAGGTAACCCGCAGACTGCCGTTTGTGTCTCAGCAGCGGCTCTCTGAACAGATCTAACCGCTCTCTGTCCTCCAGGTGTCAGATGGAGCTCTGCGCTGCTTCGCCTCATTGGCCGACAGGTTCACTCGCCGCGGCGTAGACCCCGCCCCTTTAGCCAAACACGGGCTGACGGAGGAGCTGCTGTCCCGCATGGCGGCCGCCGGCGGCACTGTGTCAGGCCCCGCCTCTTCCTGTAAGCCCGGCAGAACCTCGACGGGCGCCGCCCCCTCGGCCCCGGACTCCAAACTGAGCAACCAGGTGTCGACCATCGTCAGCCTGCTGTCCACGCTGTGCAGGGGGTCGCCGCTCGTCACACACGTAGGTCGACTCGCCTCAAACACCAGAGCGGCAGACTGAAGCAATGAAACGTGTTTTTTCACGTGGTGAATTTCAAAGAAAATTGACAGTGTTTTAAAAAGAAATAAAAAAAAAAAAAAAACAGAAAAAAAAAAAATGAAATTGCCGAAAAATGTAAAAGAAAAAAAGGTCTGAATTTTTAAAAGAAAATATGCATCCCAAACCTGCAGAAATAATAAACAGTCCCTAAGTTAAATGTAAATATTCGGTTCACATCCTTCTCTGTATGCATTATTTTTTGAATAATACATATTTAAAAAACCTACCGTCTGATTGGCTGTCCTGCCTTCTCTCCGGGCCTCAGGACCTGTTGCGTTCGGCGCTGCCCGACTCAATGGAGTCCGCTCTCGGAGGAGACGAGCGCTGCGTGCTGGACACCATGCGGCTGGTGGACCTCCTGCTGGTGCTCCTGTTTGAGGGACGGAAGGCGCTGCCCAAATCCACGGCGGGCTCGACGGGTCGGATCCCCGGCCTGCGACGCCTGGACAGTTCAGGGGAGAGATCCCACCGACAGCTCATTGACTGTATCCGCAGCAAAGACACCGACGCTCTGATCGACGCCATCGACACCGGAGGTGAGAACACCGACACTGAACGCACCCGTGATGACTGGCAACGTTTTTGGGGAATATTTGTCATAATATGAGTCTTACAGTGCGTACCCACCAAACGCGATGAAAAATGATCGCGCCTCAAGATTACATTCAAAGTCGGGCGACGCGATGGACGCGATTGCGCGGCACGTTGGATGTGTTGGACGCGAAATTCGCGTTGCGTTGGACGCGAAATTCGCGTCGCGTCCAACGCCTCGCGTCCAACGCTCGAGTTGAAATAATTGAACTTTTGCGGCGTCGTCGCGTGAAGACGCGCCGCGACAGCCTATCAGCGTTGAGATCGTCATCGACGTGCTGACGTATGGACGTCCTGGCGTTCCCTCGCAAAATCTAATCAAACCGCCAGAAACAATGGAGGAGCAGCTTATCGTCGCCGTCACCGCTCACCCAGAGCTGTACGACAGTTCCTGTCCCTTGTTGCAGGAGACGGTGGAACTCGCCGAGCTCACGCCGCCTCCGTAGGGTAGCATGCACCCAGAACCGACGTCGGCGCCTAGCCCGCAGACGACGCTGGGAACTTCTCCAGAGCAGATGCGGTGCAGCGGCGATCGTGGTTATCTCAGGCATGGTCAACGAGAGAATGAAATGGCGGAAGAAATGTTGTTTGGGCGGGCTCGACGCGCGGCGCGATTTCAACGCGCGGCGCGATTTCGACGCGCGTCGAGTCCCATTTTGGGGTTTTTGTACGAGCGTCAAAACTGGAGCGTCCGGCGCGATGCGATTTCATTTGAGGCGCGATGAAATAATTTTCATCGTGTTTGGTGGGTACGCACTGTTACTCCTTGAGACGTCACGTTTTTCTGTCCTCTGTCTGTCTGACTGCTCCTACTTTAACATTTAAAGAGTCACTCTCAGAAATACCTTTGCAAAAGCTTAGACTAAATTATAGAACATAGAATACTTTAACAAAATGCATACATTTATTAAGAAAAAAAAGCATTTTCCTAGTTTAATGCATTGCTAAAAGTGCAAAAGTTAATCTAGAAATCTGAAAATAAATAACTTCATACAATAAACAAAAATAAATAGATGCAAATAAAAATGTATTTATCAAAAAAATGTATGAATTTTACGGTTGAAAAATGTCAGTGTTATGTAATAAAAATATTAAAAGTAACTTGATAAGATAAAAAACAAACAAAATAAATGCAATAAATATACAAATAAAAAAGTACAAATAATAATGAATCTAGTCATTAAATCAGTTTAAAAACATGGTAGAAAAAAGTCAATGTAATATAATAAAAATAGAATTGAACAGAATTACAGTATAATCAAAATACTTACTGACATCATATAAAAACATCTGTCATCAGGTCTTTGTACATTTACTTTAAAAAATCCTGAAATAAAGTTTGAAAAAAAACCCCCAGAAAACTACAAATTGTGAAATTATTCTGTGTTTTTTTGTACGTTTTCAGTGACAGAAAATAACAAATACCTCTGTTCGTGCACTTTTTCTCGCAGCCTTTGAGGTGAACTTCATGGACGATGTTGGACAGACGCTGCTCAACTGGGCCTCAGCTTTTGGCACACAGGAAATGGTACTGACCGAGCTCTTTCTTTAGATGACATATTTGTTTATTAGCCACACTAGCTGGTTACTCCGGAGTTAAATACCTCAACGACAGTTGGACACTGCTGTTAACCCTTTGAAATCTGGATCGACATCACTTTTCTTGTGCTGCATTCAGACCTTTCACAAGTATTTAAACCTTTAAAAAAAAAGCAAAAGAAAGGTCTTGGGGGGAAAAAATTCAGACAATTAATTTTCAAAAATCATAACTAAATATTTAAAATTACAGAATTTAAAATGTATATATTTTCCAAATGTATGTGCTTTTTTTTTTTTTTTTTTTTTTTTTTTTTTACTCCTGTTTGTTTTTTGTTTTGTTCTTTTTCCTTTTTTGTCAGTGTTCAAGTAATTTTCTTACTTTCTTACTTCTGCTCTTTGCCTTCTTCCCATGTTTTTGAATGAAATCAAGTAAATTTGCCCAGGTTTCAAAGGGTTAAAATTGGTCCAGACATTCATGTTCTCCAGAGGATGAATAATACTGACTTTATTATTCATTTATGTCAGCCTCAGCTGTTTGTGGAGATTTATACCAACATCTTTATTATCTTTATTATCTGGAATAAATACCATATGAATGCAGTATTCCAAATATTTCTACTATGTTTAGACTCACATTGACTCTTATTGTGAAGGTTTGTATTTCCTGTGTGTAACTTTGACCGACCACACGTTTGTTGTCGTTCCAGGTGGAGTTTTTATGTGAGAGGGGGGCGGACGTCAACAGAGGTCAGAGGTCATCTTCACTACACTACGCTGCCTGTTTCGGACGCCCACAAGTCGCCAAGGTGACACACACACACACACACACACACACACAGTAAATACAGCTGTCAGATTCAGTGAAATTTCAGGTTGTTTCAGTCCAGCGTTCTGCATCAGTCTGTTAAATTTCATCGTGCGTCTGCAGTGATGAAGTGTCCTCTTTATGGAACATAGTAAATTTTGGGACTGATTAAAGTTGGTCCAAACTGCAGAGGTGTTGGGTTCAGTGACCTTTCTTTGCAGTTTTTGTGATCTTACTCAGCTTGTGATGATTTTTATTATCATGGACAAATTTTTATGGCGCTACAAACTCCTCATAATCACCGGAGAAAACTGTGAAACACAAGCAGAGCATGCAGACCTAAAGTTTAACATTTATTTTTCTTTTTCTTTTATCTGACAAACATTTAAATGACATTCTTCCTCTGCAAAAAACAATCCGAATCTCAAAACTGAAAACCCAATCCCTGCCCGATTAACGAGTATTCAGATAGCTGAATATTCGTGTCCGGCCTTAGTGAAATGTTTCCTCTCAGGTAACTCTCTCTCACCTGGAGACACCTGATTGGCTGTGTGTGTCCTGTATTGTAATGTGTGTGTGTGTTTGTGTGTGTGTGTGTGTGTGTGTGTGTGTGTAAAACACAGTTTTCACATGGTTCAGGCCAGAAACACCCCCCCCATGATACTTAAACCACCTGTCAAGAAATCATGAAACTGAAAAAAGAAGAAAGCATCAATAAAACAAAAAAAAAACCAAACAAATCAAAATGTTAAATCATTTTTCAAAAAAAAACACCCACCCCCCAACAAAAAATTCAAACAACAAACCACAAAAAATGCACTTTTAATCCAAACACAAACTCAAAACAAAAAAAATTTTTTTTTCAAAAAAAAACCCAAAAACCAATTTTGTCAATCAGAAAAACAGCAACTTTTCAACTGCACACAAAACCTTTTTTAAAAAAAACATTGGGTTTTTCCTATTTCAAATTTGGGAACATTTTTTCACTTAAAAAATCAAAGCTTTCATGGTCTGACAAAAATTTGCCAAAACATTTAAAAAACAAATTTCCCAAAAAAACATTTTTAAAAAACACCTGGTGAGCAACAAACAACACAAAAACCACAACAATCCACCCCCTAAAAAATATTTGGTTCAAAAAAAGGGGGATTTCAGTGTTAAATGATTTTGCCATTTTTCGTCAAACAAAAAAAACAACAAAAAAACAATCCAAAAAATAAAAACAAAAAAAAATTAAGCCCCCCCAAAAAATAATACACATTTACCCCCCTCTCAAAAAAAACAACAAAACACAAATTTTTCGTCACATGAAAACAACACAAACAACACTTTTTTTTGGGGGGGGCAAAACCCTTATACAACATCTGATTAAAAAACCAAATTCAAATTCACCTTTTTCAAACCCCCCCCACTCTTTTTCCCAACACACCACGGCACGTTTTAAAAACACCACCCCCCATAAAACACCCAAAATTTATCCACAAAAAAAGAAACACCCACCACAACCAACCAAAAAAAAACCTAAAAACACACAAAAAAATTAAACAAAAAACCAACCAAAACAACAAAAAACACATGGATTTTCATCCAAACCCCAGGTTCAAAAAATCAATCAAACACAAAAAAAAAAATCTGCGGTGACTCAACAAGGACCAACAAACATCCAACACAATTCAAATGTTACACAAAAAACCAAAAAAATCAAAAACCCCGACAAAAATCTGTGAAAATTCAAACACCACTGAAAACCCACAAACTTCCATTCATTCTCAAACAACAGCCACCTAACACCAAGTCAGCAACCCAAACCCCCCTACAACAAACCGTAAAAAAACTGAAAATCCAAAAAAACCAAAGTAACCAAAAACCCCAACACACTTCTCACAAAAACAACAACAAAACCAACAATTCAAAAGGGGGGCCCTTCATAACATCTGACCTTGAAATAACATGTGATGTTTAACCACACCAAGTTCACACACCCCTCTTTGCCAAAATCAAAATTTTCAAAACCAAACCACTCCCACAACATTGAAAAAATTTTCAACATAAACCAAACCAAACAGCACATTTTCAACATGCCCAGTTTCAAAGACCAAAAAACCCACCACCAACAAAACAACAACCCAAAAACCAGTGGGGGTGTTTGAACACAAAAATAACACCCTCAAAAGCAGGACCCAAAAATCCGGGGGGGTCATAACCACCACCCAACAAGCTGGACCCCAATGTTTTCAATCCCCCACGGCTTTTAAAAACACCCCAAAAAACATTGACAAACCCCCCAACCCCCTTTGACCCAAAACAACCCACAAGCAAAAGGTCAACCAAACCACAACCAAAAAGGTCAACAAAAAAAAAACCAACCCCACAAACAAAAAAACACCGTTAAAACAACCAACACAACTCATGGGGGGGGGGGTGGGCAGGGGGGGGGGGGGGGGGGGGGGGGGGGGGGGGGGGATCTGCTGGTGAGGGGGGGGGGGGGGGGGGGAGGGGGGGGGGGGGGGGGGGGGGGGGGGGGGGGGGGGGTGAGTGTGTGAGAGTGGGGGGGGAGGGGGGGGGAGGTGGGGAGGGGGGGGGTGTGTGTGTGAGGGTGTGTGTGGGGGTGGGGGGTGTCCAGGGGTGTGAGGTGGGTGGGTGAGTGTGGGTGTGTAGGTGTGGGGGGTGTGGGAGGGGGGGTGTAGTGTGTGGGGTGGGTGGGGTGTGGGGGAGTGGGGGGGGGGTGGGTGTGAGGGGTGGGGGTGTGGGGGGGTGGGGAGTGGGGGGGGGGTGTGGGGGGGGGGTGGGGGGGGGGTGTGTGGGGGTGTGGAGGAGTGTGTGTGGAGGGTGTGGGGGGGGTGTGGGTGTGAGTGTGTAGGAAAGGGGTGTGTGAGTGGGGGAGTGTGAGAGTGTGTGAGTGTGTGGAGGAGTGTGTGGGGGGGTGTGGGGGTGTGGGGGGGTGTGTAGGGTGTAGTGGAGTGTGTAGGGTGTGAAGTGTGTGAGGAGTGTGGGTGGAGTGTGTAGGAGTGTGCAGGAGTGTGTAGGAGTGTAGAAAGTGTGTGCAGGGTGTGTGAGGGAGTGTGAGACCCCAACACAGGTGTGTGAGGTGTGTGAGTGTGTGTGTGGGAGTGTGTGAGTGTGGTGTGGAGTGTGTAGTGTGTGAGGTGTGAGTGTGTGGAGTGTGTGAGTGTGAGAGTACAAAGAGGTGTGTGTGGAGTGTGTGTAGGAGTGTGTGGAGTGTAGGACACACCCCAAAGTGTCCAGGAGTGTGAAGGAGTGTGTGTGGAGTGTGTAGGAGTGTGTGCAGGAGTGTGAGGAGTGTGAAGTGTGTAGGAGTGTGTAGAGTGTGTGACCAGTGTGTGTGTAGTGTGTGTGAGTGTGTAGGTGTGTGAGGGTGTGTCAGAGTGTGTCAGGAGTGTGCAGGAGTGTGTGAGTGTGTGCAGTGTGAGTGAGTGTGAGTCCAGAGAGTGTCAGTGTGTGTGTAGGTGTGTGTGTGTAGGAGTGTGCAAGGAGTGTGCAGGAGTGTGTAGGTGTGCAGGAGTGTGTAGTGTGTAGGAGTGTGTAGGTGTGTGCAAAAACCCACAGTGTGTAGGAGTGACAACAGGAGTGTGCAGGAGTGTGTAGTGTGTAGGAGTGTGCAGGAGTGTGTGTGTGTGTGTACACACCCCAGGAGTGTGTAACACCAACAACACAGTGTGTAGTGTCAGAGTGTGTGAGTGTCTGTAGGAGTGTGCACACACACACAACACTGGAGTGTGCAGACCACAAGTGTGTGTGAGTGTGAGTGTGTAGGAGTGTTAAACCTGTGAATGCAAGTTTGCACAGTGTGTAGTTGTGTGTACAACAGTGTGAGTGTGGAAACACAGTGTGCACACAAAGTGTGTAGTGTTTTGGCACCAGCAGATTGCATTCACTGACACAAACCAGCACACAAACACATAAACAAGTTACACTGCAACAGGACACAAACAAACCAAAGTTCAAGGAACATTTTTCCACACAGTGTGTACAACACACACACCACCACAGGAGTGACGTCAAAAATAAACAACCCCAACACACCACTACACCGGTGGTTGGTGAAACAGTTAGTTTATAGCAGAGTTGAAGATGTGTAGGTAGGAGCAGACACAGTAGTTTACACTGCAAAGAGTGTTCTGAGTGTCAGGAGTCTTTGTAAACACTTCTGAACAACAACAAACACACACACACACACAGAAGTGACCCGAAGACTTCGTTTGTCCGTGTTGTCCCACATGAGTGGGAGTGTTCAAAAAACCCACGAAGGACAACAGAGTGTGTGAACCAGTGTAGGTCCACAAAGGCTGATTGACAGATATGTGACCGAACAGAAAAGTGTCCAAACACCAGACAAAAAGGAGTGTGATTAAAAAAACACCAGGAAAACTCCATAAAACAACTGCAGGAAACAGAGGTTCAGGTGTGTCACACCTGTCAGGTGTGTGTGTTTCCTGTCACTGTGCAGGTGTATGCAGGAGTGTTGTTTGTCAGGTGTGTGTGTGTGTCAGAGTGTGTACGGGTGTGTGAGTGTGCAACCTGTGCCAAAGTGTGTTGTTTAAAAGTTCAGTGTGTGTGTGTTTCAGGTGTTTAATCACACACAAAGTGTGAAGTGACGTTAATTCTGTGACACAAAGACAAATCTTTTGTGGAACAGGGTGCTTACAAGGAATGTTATTAAACCTCACAAAGACAGAATTTTGAGGAGGTGCAGGAGTGACACCCAAGCAGGAATGACGTATGTTTCATGAAGCTAAACAAAAAAACCCAAAATTCACTCAAATTATTGTTTAACATCCAAAGTGTTATCTGACAAAAACCCACAGCTTAACACAAACACAATCCAATTTTTAAATCTGTGCGTTTGAGTGAACAAATTTTAGTGTATTTTGTGCCTGAAAATGACATAAATCGTGAGGAAAAACCTGTTTGTACTCACACACTTGCAAAGACCTGCGACAACCTAGGGTTAAATTTTCCTTCTAAGTGTTGAGTTGGTTGAAGGCACTTCAACCGTACACTTGATTTAGCTGTCTTTGACATTTCAAGAGGGTTTTCATCAGGATTCGTTATCACTGTCATCCGTTGTGTTGGCGGGGTATGTGTGCAGTGCACAGCCTTTTTGCAGTGTTAATATTTTGACTTTCTGAAAAATTCAGGAAGTCAAAGCTCAGGACCTGGGGCAGTTTGATTTTGGGAAAAACGCAGATTCCTTTGCCAGGAAACAAAATATTTTTGCCCTTTTAATGACAGGAGGACAAGTTAAAGTCAAAAGTTGTAAATAATAAAAAAAATGCAGAACAGATTCACAATCCTCAAAAGTGTGTTTTTGTGTCAGGTGTGTGTGTTTCTGTATGTGGATTTTCATGTTTTCCTGTGAAATGTTTTGTAGAAAACTGTTGATGTGTTTCTGTCAAGTTGTAAAAAAAACCTGTCAGGTGTGAGTGTTTCAAGGACCAGGTGTGCAGAAAAAAAAACTCACACAATTTCCTGTAGGAAAGTGAGCTTTGTTGTTTCTCCTGTCAACAGCCTTGTGTTGTGTTTCAGGGATGTTTAACAGTCCATCAGAACAACTGTTTACATCTGAAACTGTAAATTTATTAAACATCAAATGGAAACACGTCAATTAAAAAGACACCAAACCTTTTTGTTGGCATGATTTCACAACGGGCTGTTTACCCAAGCCATTTTCATGAGCTCCGATGGTAATTCATTGACACGATTGTGTTATTTGCTTTATGCAAAACTGTGAAAACGATGGCTCGTTGGCTGAATTTTTCTGTGAATTTTTGTGCCTTACTTTCATAGTACATGCGTTTGACGTAAAAAAACCTTTGTAAATATACAGGACACAGCGTATACCTGCGACAGCTGAACTTTTTTCAGGTTGAATTGACATTTGGTTGTTAAATAAAACGCGCTCTGATGCCACACCGACTTTGCCTTCGGGCAGATTTTTTCAGGATCTTTTACGTTATTCATCACGTGTTCGAAATGATTAAAACCGATTTTCAGCCTTTGTTTTGAAAATAAATCTGGTTCATCTTCACGATCTCTGCTCAGGGAGGCAGTTTAGAAAAAACGTCAAAATCACCCGATTCAGCAGTGCTTTCAATAAAACGTCTAAGACGTTTTCTTCGGTGTTTCAAACCGTTGATGAAACCAGCAAACTGTCAGGAATCGATCTGCAGATAAGCTCCCTAAGAACAACACAATCAGCGTCAAAAATAAATCTGAGATCAAAGATTCAGCGTCTGAATTCAGCGTCTGAGGTCACGTTCTATAAAGCGTCATTGTAAAGGTCCAAAACAATCTGAGGTCAGTCTGAGGTCAGCAGTCTTAACAAGGTCAGCGTCTGGAGGTCAGCGTCCAGGTCCACACCGTCGTTGACAGTCAGCGTCTGTTGTCAGCGTCTGAGGCAGCGATCTGATAACAAGCGTCTCAGGACAGCGTACTGAGGTCAAATAAAAACGCATAAGGAAAGCGTCTCAAAACTAAGGTCAAAAAACAACCTCCGTTTGAGGTCAGCGTAAAAAACATGTTCAACAATGTCTGGTCAGCGTCTGAGGTCAGGCGTTTTTCAGGTCAAAAGGTCATATTTGAGGTTTTTTTTTTCAGCAGTCTTCAGCTTTTGAGGTCAGCGTCTGAGGTACAACAGCGTCTCATTTTTCAGCGTTATCAGCTCATTAATGAGGTCAGCATGTGCATACCTGTGCTTTTCAGCGTTCTGCACCCTTCAGCAACCTGCAGAGGTTTTTGAGGACTTTCAGCGTGTGACGTTTTTCTGCATTTCTAAATTTTTTTTTTCTTTCTGTTTTGATCATGCTGTTTTTTCCCAGGTCAGTTTTTTAAGTCTGCGTAACAGAGTCAGCGTCATTGTAAAAATAAGGTCAGCGTTCAGGTCACCTTGGTCAGCGTCTTCAGTGTCCAGGTCAGCGTTTTCAGAGGTCAGCGTCAGGTCAGCGACAGGTTTAAAGGTCTTTTCAGGTCATCGTCTCAGGTCTCACTTGTCTCAGGTCACGTCTCATGTCAGCGTCTCAGGTTCTTTTATTCAGGTCAGCGTCTAGGTCAGCGTCTCAGGTCAGCGTCTGAGGTCACTCAGCGTCTCAGGTCAGCGTCTGAGGTCAGCGTCTGAGGTCAGGGTTCAGGTCCAGGTCAGGTCAGCGTCTCAGGTCAGCGCTCATGTGTCTCAGGTCAGCGTTGAGGTTGTTTTCAGGTCAGCGTCAGGTCAGCGTCAGGTCAGCGTCTCAGGTCAGCGTCTCAGGTCAGTGTCCAACACTCAATCGCAACCTTTTATTTTTCGTTTATCAGTTTACGAAGACGTTTCGTGTCTGTGATTTGTCGCCTTCACTGACCTTCTGTAACTCAAAGATCTTTCGGACTCGCTCGATGGCGTCGTCGACCTCGTTGGCTGGTGGAAGGACCTGCGTGCTCCGGGCGCCCAATGAGAAGCCTCCGTACCTGCAGAGAAAAAAAAACAACCAAAAAAAACATCGACATGTGACGAACAGGAAATAACAACAGACAGTTTTCAAAAAATAAAAGCAGATTTAAAAAAAAGACTCACCTGAATTCATTCACCCAAACTTTGTTCTTCAAACTGTGAACAAACATAAAAAAACCTCTCAGTCATTGGGTGTATCTACTGTGTACGTGCAGTATTTCAGAATATTTCTGTGTACATGCACTGCAGTATTTTGTCCAGGTGTGTCACCTCTTGCCGATGATCTGAGTTTATGTTTTGACCAGGTAGTCGGAGATGTTTTCTTCCCGTCAGGTTCTGCAGAGAGTCGGTGGCGCTCAGCTTCATCTGAGCAACAAAAACAACACATTCAGTGAATCAAAAACACGCCTTTATACATGTTTATTGTATATTAAAAACTTTACCGACCGCAGTGACGTCACTTCATGTGGAAAAACAAATCAGTTTTTTTTCCCACAGTTTTATATACAAAGTTTCACTTTAGAAAAATGTTTCCTTCTGACATGAATCAGACATTTTTCAAAGAAAGAAGAAAATGTTTTGTTTACTAAAATGATTTCAGATGACTCCTAATCTTCAGAGTGATTGAACGCTGAACATCTTAATGTTTCCTGAATCCTCCGAGACTCTTTGATGTTTTTTACACACTTATCATTTAAAATAAATTGTGTTCAATATTCAGCATGTTATCAAGCAAATCAAGCATTCTGTCATTATTTGAACCTCTCAACCCGTGAGACGCAGGTTCAAAACCCAACAGTGACATTTTGGCTCTTTGCTGTTTACTCAGTTTAAACCCTTTAGGGACTGTTTGTCTCATTTTAGTCTCTTTTCTTCTTCCTGTTGTGATAACTGTGTGTGTGTTGATGCATGTGTCCTAAATGTAGTCCAGATTGTGTATTTGAGTGTAATCAGTGAATTTGCAGCTCAGCTCCTACAATAAGTCTAAAATACACTGAAAAAATTTTTCAAATACTGACAAATTTTAATTTTTTAAAAAAAAATAAATATTAATTTATAATTTTTTTAAAGCAAATGATTTTGAAAAGCACATTTTGTTGACATAAACCCTTGAAGAGAATATTCGCGCGGATTAAAGGTGTGCAACTTAAAGGGTTAAAATTGAACAAACTCTCCCTTAAAAATGTGGATTAGCAGAAACATAGTAGGTATTTTGGTCTCTAACTGGCAATACCAACAGTAAAACTGAAATAAGGTGTTCTGAGTGAGAAGCAGACTTTAAACAATGGTAAATGCCATGTGAACCCATGGTCTCCGTTTAACGAGCCCAGGGTACCTCGCCGATTCCAAAAAATCTGAATGGGGAGTTTTACCAGGAACGTTGCGTGGGAAAAAAATTACAGTGCACGAATTGCAAACTACATGGGCTGTGCAACCGTCAGATCCTTGGACTGAACAATTCTGTGAAATTTTAACTTAAAACAACAAAGAAATAATCAAATTTTTAGTACTTCCATGGAGGATTCAATAATTTCAATATTGAAAATTAGAAAACATTTGTAACAAAAACTGGAAATAGGGTGGGTCCAACCCTTGTGAACCAAGTCTTTGAATGTTTGTCCAAATCAAATGGAGTTTCAAAAAACTGTGAAAATAGTAAAGATTTAGGGGAGGGGTGGGAAAACAAAAAAAAAAAAAAAATAAATTAAATAAATAAATTAAAAAAATATTTGGTTTGTTTTGAATTCTTTGGATCAATTTTAGGGTCCCGTTTGTGGTCATTTGGTCCTCATTGTGGTTTGGTTGGTGTGTTCTTTCAATAGTCTCATGCAGTGTCTCTTTGTGGTTAACTAATTCTGGGCCTAATGTAAAAAAACCTTTGGTTGAAAGGGTGTGGTGTTAACTTTGTTTATTAATGTTTGTGGATCAGCCTGTTTTGTTTTTTTGTTCTTTGTAGTGATTTATTGTCCTTGAGGGTAGGTTTTGTGTCAAATTCAATTCTTTTGTGTTTTCTTTTTTGGTTTATATTATGCTTCATCCGGTTTTTGCAATTTTTTTCCATTTTCTGTTAATAATGCCTAATTGGCCAATTACATTTCAGCCCCGGTGAAAAACAAGCTACTGCTCAACATAACTTTAAAGGGTTTCCTATTTTAACAATTAAATTTAAATGAAAAAGATATTTTTAATCCTGTCAATAGTTTTGCATTAAACGCCGACATCATTGGTTTTAGGGTCGTTCCACGACTGCCAGTTGCACCAAATGAGTCATTATGAAGTCGCACTGATGTCGTTAGATTGTTATTCAGAGTTTCGGCTTGCAAATTAACGCTTTCGCGAGTGGATGTTTGACATCACCGAACGTGACCTAAGCTAAAATCCGTGAGCCGAGTAATAATGGTGTGCTCGGTTACATAGACGCTCTGAGCTTGCATGTCCCTCTCCTGTTATTATTTGTGACTAAACTCAGGCCTGATACATATCATGATGCTGCATACATGTGCCGTGCGATCATCTGTTGATAGAGTCTACAGACGGCTAGTCCAACAGCTTCAGGTGAAACGAGTGGCATCATAGATTCGACCCTCCACTGTAACCGTCATAGATACGTTATTGCCTCACGGTTTCACAATGTAACTAGAGTAAAGAATTCAAATGATGGGGTTAATATATCTATTGGAGAACAATTGCGGGTAGGCATAATGCGTTATAAAAGCTTTGTTTAGGTCTTTTATTTACGGGAACCTTTCTATTAATGTACACCAAATTCTGAGTAATCAAGGTGGCAGGGGTAATGTTTATAATGAGTGCAAGCAAAAATACGACCCAAGCCGGTACTGCAAGGACTGCCCTATGTGAATGAATCAATCATTTTTATGTTATCTAGGACAGTGCGCCAAGAAATACTCAGTAATGTTTATAAGAAAAAGTCACTCGCTTCAAGACCAGTAATGGATCGGTCATAACTGCACCAAACTATCAGTCGGAGACTCATTACTGCCATTTAAACAAGTCTGACTTTTAAGTACATGCCGTCGTAGCAATAAAAGTTACACTTTCAGCACTTTAAGTTTTTTTTAATATGATCGTCTGCTGCAAAGAGTTCTTGACTTTCACTAATTATCTTTGGCAGCTGCAGACAATGTTGCGATACTCAAACAAACAAGTTTGGAAGTAAACTTTAGACCACACTGATAAAGTAATAGTGCAGTATTTGCCAGTATGTCCTCTAGCATGTTTGATATAGTCTTGGCCATAATCTGACAACCAAGAGCATAGTGTATGTAAAGATGCTGTCTGCGACAGATGCTGGTCATATCACTTCATCAGAGCTAAAACCTTGATTTAGAGATGTGCTTATAAAAGTATAATAGAAGTGTCACACTGAGCTTCAAGCAACAGAGCTGCATTTCCCTTTCTAAACTTTACACTGGAAAACAAACTTTTTCGTTGGAGCCCATTTAGGATTGGAGAAACTCAGCCCTACATCAGTTTGAGTTATTTTGCAACTTTTTTGTTTTTCTGAAAAAAACGCTCAAGGATCAATTTTTGTTTAGGATGTACCCCAATGATAGACAACAAACATGATGCCATCATTTCACCGTTAAGCAACAAAGATTACACTTGTTTTTTTGTAACTATTGCAAGCATATTCCATTTAACAATTGCACCTGTAAAAGCAGCTTGTTCTTCATAATTACAGATAAATAATAGTCACAATTATTCTTTGGAGTCTATTGTACCACCTGAACGACCTCTCACTGAAGTCAGGTCCTCCGTGAATCTGGCTTGATGCTCCTCCTCATATCAGACGTTTATTTTTCGTTGCCTCATCAATCCTCTTTAACCTCCTCACAACAAAAAAGCAGTGGAACCAGTGACATGTTTATTAATACTGGTACAGCACACTTGTTTTATGTACTGTCTCTGCAGCCGCTATAATAAACCAAGATCAATGTTCATTATTTTTATTATCCGCCCATAATTCCCCCGACCACAAATAGGCATTACCCAGACGGTTGTGATGGTAAATAAAATGGAATGCTCTCTAAAACAGAAAAAAAGAATTAAATTAAAAATCCCATTTTACTGGTTATAATGCTTGACAAGATGTGAATAGGAACATAGGTATAAACTCATAACCAGGAATCCGTGGTTACTTTATTACCAGCACTATATTTCCAACATCTGCCTACAATCACACATCTGCAAATTCTCAGTACACCTGCGTGAAAAAATTTAACTGGACTCAAGTGTAAAAAAATGCATTTTCTGAAGTCTTAGGCCCCCATCCAGCCCCCCCACTGCTTTACATTTTACCTCTGACCTTTGACCTCCATAAAAAGGACAAAACTCAACTGTTTGGTAAAACCATGAGTATAGACAGTAAAAAACATTATTTAAACCATTATGATAATAGATATACATAGATATAATGGATAGTTGTATTAAAGTTAGTCATTTACCACAATGCTTGATCAGATGGTTACTTTCAATATTTGAGCAATTAAGCCACTATGAATAGTTTTCATTAGTGAGTCTTCACTGCCACTTTCCACAGGGAAGGTCAAAATGACAGTTTGGTAGAGCATCGTTAAATTCTAATTTTTATGACGATTTGACCATTTATAAGATTTTTAATACTTAATTTATAGTACTTTAGAGTACTTTGAAAATGTTGATAATATGCCGATCTTTGAAATTCCCCCTGCAGAGCGCTCATGTCTGCTGTGATTTTATTGATCCTGATGGTTCTTTCACTGGCTCACTGATAGTCAGAGAATAGAACTTTAAATTCTTTGCTTAGCATATAAAGCACTGAATCGAGTAAAAGGTCCCAGCAATTTGACATCAAAGAATTCTGTCCAGTATGAACCCATCAAGACCAGCTCAGGAATATCTGGTGCAGGTCTTGAACTTATTTTTCTATAGGATTTCTCTGGAGTAAATCCAATCATATTGTCAAAAGAACTAACATGGAGAATCAGCATTCTGTTGAGATATGAAAATCACGTATATCTGGAAGTTTACTACCATTTTGAAATATCAGGGTCTGCTGATAGGTCTGACTTCTCAATAGTCAAGTGTTAGAGACTCACCGTCATTAAACCGGTAACTACTAAATGCCTATTGACGTAAAAAAAATTCATTACTTTTAAAACTTTGCTTTAACTTTGGTAATTCAGACAAACTTCCGCAGTAAAACCCTAAGCAGACCTCCTATGACTGCAAAACTTACTACATAAAGACACACGCAGTACCTACCCGTGTGATTCATAGTTACTCTGTGGTATTTACAATACCTGTGCAGTTTCTCCTAGTGTGTCTTGCTGTCCCTGTCCAGCGTAGAGGATCAAAGACTACCTGTCCCTCCAGTCTCCGCAGTTCTTCAGGATATGTCCATTTATAACAATCATGCTTCCTTTCGCAACGCTGTTGTTGTCCACAGCGGACAGAAAGTATCTGGTGAAGCACTTGAAATTGCCTTGTTGCGGAACGATCAACTAGAAAAACATAAAACTACTGCTTTATTGAATTTAAAATGCGGGAGGTCGGAGCTTTAATGAGTTTTAGAAAATCGCCGAGGAAAAGTAGTCTTGTTTGCATCAACAAAACTTCTGGGAAAATTTCGAACTTCATTCCGAATCAAGCAGGCTCATATTAGGTGATTAAATTCACATTACAAGTTTGATGTCAACATATAGCGACTAATGAATGATGTCCGGCTCTCATCGATTATTACAGCTGAAATGCGCAAAACGTTAACGGGATCATTCATCACTCATGTAATAATTCACAAATATTCCAAGGTCAAGACGTTTAACCCCCGCAGCCTCATCATTATTCTTTATATATTTTAACTACGGAAAAGTCTGTTAATAATGGGATCTTCTGAAAGCGAGTGGTTCCAACGGTGGCACAAAAACAGCCCAAATGTGGTCGTGGGTTCAATTCCTGAGTGAAACCACAAATGACTGGGTGACCTGTGCCATGATTGTGAAGAAACAGGCTGTCTTAATTTTCCACCAATATTTTTCATTGAGACCCACCTGAAGACTCGAGTAAAATGCATGTGTCAGTTTTTTTTTTTTCCACATGATTGGTTCAAGACCGTCAGAAATGTAAAAATATTCAAATGATAAATTGTGGGTGTTTTTACAGTTTCATTTTTCATGGCTGTTGATAGATTGGTGGTCACTGACTGTGCACATTGTTTATTTTGTAGGGGCCTGCAAGTTTTGGGAAGGCATGTTACTTTAAGTCGAACACCCAAAAGTCGTCCTTTGGTGGAAAAAAAGCCAAAAAAAAAATATAATTAAAACCAAACAATTTAAAGGAAATGCCCATCTTTAACTTAAAAGAAAAGAAAACCAATTTAAAAAACACAATTTTTGAAGGAAAAGAATCAATCAAAAAAATTTAACAGAAAAAAAGAAAACCAAAGGTCTGCACAGGTTGACATTTTATTTGTTGTCTTTATAAATGATATGTGATTTTTTTATAAATAGAAAAGAAAAGTTGCAATTTCTTCTTCTAAAGTATATTGGGTGATCTCTTCTATAAAAAGTTGTTGGCCAATCTGGATCTTTTATCTTGTTGTTTATATTTATTGCTACAGAGGTCCTCAGCTCCTGAGCCACAACATCCTGACATGGACTGACAGACTAATGACGACCCCTGCCA
Organism: Plectropomus leopardus; assembly: GCF_008729295.1. Taxonomy (NCBI): domain Eukaryota; kingdom Metazoa; phylum Chordata; class Actinopteri; order Perciformes; family Serranidae; genus Plectropomus; species Plectropomus leopardus. The sequence goes on along the minus strand of NC_056476.1, from coordinate 68,363 downwards.
TCCAAAGTGTGTGTGTGTGTGTGTGTGTGTGTGTGTGTGTGTGTGTGTGTGTGTGTGTGTGTGTGTGTGTGTGTGTGTGTGTGTGTGTGTGTGTGTGTGTGTGCGCGCGCGCGCGCGCTTGTCCAGCCCTCAGCCCAGATTTGTCTTTAGTGATTAGTTGAAGGTCCACACATCAGAGAAATGTCCACATATTCTGGTTTATTTGACAAATTGCAAATAACACAATGACGTAAAGTATGACAAGAATTAAGCGTAAAAACTTCAAAGCAGGGCGGTTTCCAGGGTTTGAGGACGCTCAGGAGCTGAGACCTCTGTAGGAAAAAAAACAAAAGAAAAACAAATGGCCAAAACTTTTTAAAGAAAACATCCCCCAAAAAACATTAAGAAGAAGAAATTGCAACTTTTCTTTTCTTTAAAAAAAATCACCTATCATTTATAAAGAAATAAAAAAATGTCAAACCTGCAGACATTTGGATTTTTTTTTTCTTTTAAATTTGTTTGTGATTTCTTTTCCTTCAAAATTGTGTTTTTTAAATTGTTTTTCTTTTCTTTAAAAGTTTTGGGCATTTTTTTAAATTGTTTTTTTAATTAAATTTTTTTGGCTTTTTTTCCCACCAAAAACTTTTTGGTGATTTCTTAAAGAAAACATGCCTTCCAAACTGCAGGCCCCCCAAAATAACAATTGCCAAATGACACCATCTATCACAGCCAGAAACTGTAAAAACTGAAATTATCATTTGATTTTTTTTACATTTCTGACGGTCCTTGAACACATCATGTGGAAAAAAAACACACATGCATTTTCCTCGAGACTCTCAGGGCGGCTCAATGAAAAATATTTGGTGAAAATTAAGACCAGCCTGTTTTTCACAAACATGGCACGGTCACCAGTCATTTGTGGTCCACTCAGAATGAACCCACGACCCACATTTGGGCTGTGACCCACCAGTTGGGAACCACCTCTCTTCAGAAGATCAGAATTAACAGACTTTTCCGAGTAAATATATAAAATAATGATGATGGCTGCGGGGGTTAAACGTCTTGATTGAATATTTGTGAATAATTAATCTGTGAGAAAGAGACGTGTTTTATGATTTCAGCTTTAATAATCGATGAGGAGCCGACATCATTCATTAGTCGCTGTGTGACATCACTTTTAATGTGTTTTATATGTAATTTCTGCTTTGATTCTGAATGAAGAGAAATATCCCAGAAGAAGTTTTGCTTCCGATTAAACAGCCTGACTTTTCCTGCGGCGATTTTGTAAAAACTCACAGCTGATGAATTTTAAATCAATAAAGTGTAGTTTTATGTCTTTCTGTGATCGTCCGGAGAATCATCTGATACTTTCTGTCCGTCTGTGGACACAAAGCGTCTGACGAGAACATGAATGATAAATGGACATTTCCTGATGAACCTGCGGAGACTGGAGGGACAGGAAGACTTTGTCTCTACGCTGGACAGACAGCAAGACACACAGAGACACTGCACACTGTAATGTAAATACCACAGTAACTATGAATCACCGGGTACAGGTACTGCAGTTTGTCTTTATGAAGAAAGTATAAACATATGTCCTCTGCTAAGGTTTTTACTGCTGAAGTTTGTCCTGTTTGTGGAAATTTTAAAGTTTTATCTTCTGATTTTTTTTTTCAAAATATTATTTTATAGTTACATTTTTATGACTTGTTCTTACAATTTTATAGAAATATTCTTTGACTTTATTTTCAAAATGTACTAACTTTAAATATTGTGATTTCAAACTCAAAGTATCATGACTTCATTTTGAAAATATGATTTGATTTTACTCAGATAATAATATTACTAAAATATTCTGACTTTGTGTTCAGAACATTATGACTTTGTTCTCAAAATTGCATGATTTTACTCTCAAAAATATTCTGATTTTATTTTCAAATATTCAGATTTCTTCAAAAAAATCCATCTTTTTTTCTCAAAATATAATAAATATAACTTTCAAAAATACTCTGACTTAATTTTTTAAAAAAAATTGTGATTTCACTCTCAAAAAATTAGACATTTATTCTCAAAATGTAATTTTACTCAAAACATTCTGACTTTATTATCAAAATATTCATATTTAATTCTCAAATAATGAAAGTTCTCTCAATATCCTCAAAAATACTTTAACCATTTTCTCTCTTTTCATAATGTTTTAAAATAATTAGTCCAGGTCTTTCTCATGTGTCAGTGGCTGGGTCCCTGAGTGTGGGAGGTCAGAGGTCAGAGGTCAGTTCAGAGCAGTCTTGGAGCTGGTTTGGAGCCCCTCAGCCTTCAGACTGATCTTAGTCCACATGAGTCCAGTTAAAGGACCGGAGGTGTCCCTCTGCAGATAAATGACGAGCAGGAAAACAGAAACGTGTGACGGATCCGGTTAGAAATGGAACCTTGCCAGCACACACGGCTGCACGGCTGGGAGCGTATTTGGGGAGGCTGAGAGCATTTTATTTTATTTAAATGCCTTTTCTTTTTGTGGGGGAGGAGGGGGCGGAGGATGATTTGAAACGGTCTAATTTAGGAAGCGGCTGCAGAGACAGACAGGACACAAGTGCTGCTGTACCGTATTAATAAACATGTGCAGTCCACAGTCTGCTGTGAGGAGCCGGTGAGGGCGACGCAGACCGCTGATATGAGGAGGAGATGGAGAATGACGGAGGCTGACGGAGGGAGAGGACGGTCAGGTGGTATAAAAACAAAGAATAATACAATATAGACAGTAAAAAAAAAAAAAAAAAAAACAAGGTGCAATAGTAAAAAAAAATGCTGCAATAGTACAAAAAACAAGGTGTTTTGTTAAAAAGCAACAAGTTGCTATCGTAAAATTAAAAAAAAACAAAAATAGGTGAAAAAAAACAAAAAAGTTGCAAAATTAAGAAAACAAGGTTTTTAATCTAAAAGCTCCTGGAAAAATTCTTTCAGGAGTAAAAATCCTGCGCTCAGACACATTATACTCAGGAAGTGATGCATGTCCACTGGGCCGGAGGACTTCTGAATCTTTGACATACATATGCATGTCGTCATTGGCATATATGAAAATGCTAAAACTGCACTCCTCTATAACTTTTTAAATCTGACTAAAGTTTACATCTACTTGTTTGTTTGGATGAACATGTGTGTATTTATTTTTACATAGTGATTTATTTTGCTGCTTGCTTATCAAAAAAGTCCAAAGTTATTAAGTTATTATTATTGCTATTACTATTATTAAATTGGCTATTCGGCATAATGAGTGCTTTTTGGCAATTTTTTGGTACTTGAATGCAGGACTTTTACTTAAAACAGAGTATTTCTAAACTGTGGTATCACTACTTTTGTTTCAGTAACAGATTTGAGTACCTCTTCCACCTTTGGTTACAAATTATAACATTACCCTGCAAAAATGAACACATTTTGAATAACAGAAATTGTGCCGTTTTTCGCTTTTTATTTTATTTTTATTTTTATTTTTATTTTTTTTAAACTGTATTTTTCTGCCATCTAGCGTCTGAACGTGCGCGATACGTCTCTGACGTACAACGTGGAGGGGGCGGATCGGTGACGTCACCACGTTCACCCTGACGCTGTTGGACTCTGCACGCTCTGGACTCCACCGGCGGGGAAGTTAGCAAACCAGTTCAGCCCAACTTTCAACCAAAAACTGCGATTCAGTAAGGTCTGTACCTGATAATTATACTTTTAGTTTGTACATTTACTTTGTATCAACTTGTAAAGCGTTATAATTTCAAGCAGAAACTCTGAAATAACAACTAATGCACGAGCTAACGTGCTAATCTCTGCATGCACTCCCACCGACTCTACACCAAAGTCTATTCAAAATATGATGATTTTTATTTTTCTTTGCTTTAAAATTAAATATTAAAATAGTTAACGTTATGTTGATAGATTGTCTTTCATTCTGAAAGATGTTTTGGACAATTCGGCATATTAATGATGGACTTTGCAAAACGATGTTTGTTTGAATGAACAGACGTTTTTTTTGTATTTGCTTGTCAGAGGTCGCTGCCAGCTGCTGATTTAAATAAACGGAAATATTGTCTGCAGGCTGTCACCTGCGGACTTTACTGGAGTCTATTTCGTTTTTGCATGGTGTTTTAAATATATGCAGAATTAGTTATTTTAATCACACTGGTGTTGTAAAGTCACAGCAAATGTTATTACCTAAATCAAACGTTTAAATTTGCCTTAATAACTCACATAAAATATATATATTTTTTAAATTTATTTATTTATTTATCCAACTATTGAAGCGATAAGATCACCAATTTTACACAGTAAACTGTGATACTATATTTATTTGCCTTTATTTGGTCTGGTTTAATAAGAGCAGTGTTTAATGTCAGTATTGTGTGTTGTTCCCACAGGACAGATGCACATCCATATGTGTGGTGCTTTTTGTTAAAATTTCTCTCTGCGTTGCTTCACCTTTGCTCCTGAGATAACACACATGTATGTCGCTGTCAGGTGACATTTATCTCAAAGTGGTTAAAACTGATGTTTGCTGAGAGAGAGTTGTAAACGGACATTTTCAAAGTATAAATACTGTCTCAGAGAATACCACAGTTTTACAGTGTAAGGTATTACACAGTTAGGGTTTTTATTATACGATGTAAAAAGTCTTAAAGGAATGAAGAGGGAGACTTTTTGGTTAAACACTTAACCCCTTATTGCCCGCTTTAATGATACTCACACTCATATCACTCTCACACAAAATGTGCTTTTCAAAATCAAGCTTTAAAAATTATATATTAATATGATAAATATTCATTAATTTTCAGAATTTGAACCCTTTTAATGCCATTTTTTCATGATGCCACTGTGGTTTTAGATGGGAAAAATAGATTATTTTCAATGTACTATATGCAAAGTCAGATTTTTTAATTATTATCGCAGCCCAGGATATGTCATTGTTTAGCAGCAACATTGATTTTTATTTATTATTAATTTTTTGCGCTGTGTCAAATGCTCAAAATCAGGCCATAAAAATATTATACATTAATATGATTTTCATTTTATTTAGTTTTTTGTTTTTAACCAACATCAGTCCTAAACAAAAATATCAAATATTCATTAGCTTTCAGAATTTTAACCCTTTAAATGTTAAAGGAACCTTGCCAGCACAAGCTTTAAATATTTGTATTTATTTTAGTTTAGTTTTTTTTTTATTATCACAGCCTGGGGTAATGCAGTGATTTGCAACAATTGTAACAATGTAACTATTTAATTTCCACAGTGTATTTTAGACTTATTGTAGGAGCTGAGCTGGAAATTCACTGATTACACTCAAATACACAATCCTGCTAAAATGTATGCCATATGCATGAACACACACACAATTACCACAAAAAAAATTAAGAATGAAAAGCGCGTAAAATGCACCAAACAGTCCTTAAGGGATAAAATTTTGAAGCTGCTTTGCAAGAAATGGGTTAAAATATTCTGGAAAGGTTTTTTAATTCATTGGTAAAAATGTGTGGGAACCCTGATGAGACAAAGAATCTATAAATCTCATTACATTTCTAAGTTATTGATGATTTTCCAGCTTACGACGGACGCTCTGTGTTAATCCCTCCGCTCCGTCTGCAGGTCGGAGATGGCTCTCACACAAGTGTCCTCCAACAAGTGCGCAGGCGGCTTCCAGAAGGTTTTCGAACACGAGAGGTGAGATCTGAGCTGAGCCTTCAAACAGACTGAATTATTGATCCATATCGATTCTGAACACACACAAAACATCAGTGAAGTTATGGATGTGATGTGTGTGTGTGTGTGTGTGTGTGTGTGTGTGTGTGTGTGTGTGTGTGTGTGTGCGCGCGTGTGTGTGTGTGTGTGTGTGCGTTTCCTCCGTGCAGCACCGAGCTCAAGTGTAAGATGAAGTTTGCCGTCTACCTGCCTCCCAAAGCCGACACCGACAAGTGTCCCGTCATGTACTGGCTGTCTGGTGAGTGACGGCACGACTGACTGCTGATCAATGAGGGAATTATTTTATTTTATTTTACTTTATTTTATTTTATTTAAAGAGATGAAGCTCTACTGGTGCGGTGACTCTCAGCACACAAGCTTAGATTTCACCCTCAAAGGCTGATTTTAGGCTTTTTCTGCTGTTGTTGTTAACAAATTCCACGGACAAAGAAGAAACGATCAGAACTCATTTATTCTGTATTTTATATTTTTAACAAATGCTACTCATGAAGAAGAAAAAATCATAATGTTTATCTCCCAATACTTTCATTACTTACTTTTTTTTATAAACATCTGTAATTTCCCCAAACAGCTGCTCTCTGTAGTTTTTATCAAAGAAACAGAAGGAAAATAGAGACTTTATTGGGACTATTTTCAGCATCAGATTTATTGGCATTTCCCAGATGAACGTTGTTTTCAGTTATTGTTATTTGTTCATTTTGTTAGTAAGTGTTTGGAGGATTTTGTGTAAGGTGCCACAAATTTCATTCAGGTGTGATTAATTATATCCACAAATGCAAACACCAGTACAGCCCAGCAGGGGGAGCCAAACACCAGCGGCAAAGAGACAGTAGAAAATAACAGTGACAATGATCATACTAGTAATAATGAGAATGATAATGATATAATAATAATAATGATAGATCATTAAATAAAATAAAGCAAAACTTAAAAAAAAAAAGATTTAAAAAATTAAATTAAATTTAAAAAAAAGATAATTTCTGCTCAATTTTGACTGTTTTCTGTGCTTTTTGAAATCATTTCTCTGCAGGTCTGACGTGCACGGAGCAAAACTTCATCACCAAAGCCGGCAGTCAGATCCCTGCTGCGGAGCACGGCATCATCATCGTCGCTCCGGACACCAGCCCACGTATGAAAACACACACACACACACACACACACACACACACACACACACACACCTTTAACATGAGCTCTGTTTATTTTGGCTCAAATGTCACATTTTGAACGCTGATTCTCCTCACTGACCTCTTTGTAGAATCAGTTGACACAGATCTCCTGTAACACGTGTTGTATGTTTAACAAAAGGTAAGGTTGAAATTGATGCTGCAGAATTAGCAGTGTGAGTTTTTTTTTATTCTACACATGCTTCCTGGTCATTACTTACAATGCAACTCATGCTGCAGACAACAAAGAAAGAAAAACAAAAATAAACAACAATTAACATTTTGCAAGACTAAAAATTACATTGATAAATGAATAAAAATACTAAAAATCAGTAAATTAAAATCAATTGAATGAAAAACTAAATAAATTTCAGGAATTTAAACATAAACACAACAATTATTTAAACAAAAAAAACAAAGGCTATGACATTTATCCAAATTTGAAGCCAAATTAAAAACATTTGTCATAAATTTCCTTTTAAAAATATAAATACTTCTTACTGACCAACATGGAGCGGGTTCTGTTTTAGCAGCGTGAACCTCATAGAGTCGGGATGAGTCGGTGCTGGACAAAGCCAAGACAGATTCCAAAAATACATAAAGTCTGCACACGAGAGGATGATCCCATGAACGGTTATTAAATTACCTCCACGTGTGACGTCTTCAATAAATGTCATTTAATAAAAGTTCATGGGAGCATTTTCTGGTGTTATTTATTTTTTGAATTCATGTCAAAACGAACAAATTTCTGAGGACATGTCAGTCACAGCGTGAGAGCGCGGTTTGAAACGCTCTCGGCTCCAGTGCCGGCGGAAAATAAAGAGCTCAAAGTACGAAGAGGTCAGAGGTCATAACAGCAGGAGTGGAAACAGCCGCGTTTCGAGCAAAGGTTAGGGGGGTGCAAACGCAGATATCAAATTTGGGTCTCTTTTAAGGGTAGATGTAAAAAAAAAAAAAAAATCAGCTGCTAATCAGCAGGCAACAAATCTGGATCAAGACTTGCGGTATAAATCCACGGTGACCGTGTCCCGTCCTGCATCAGGCGGCTGCAACATCGAGGGGGAGGATGAGAACTGGGATTTCGGCACCGGAGCTGGTTTCTACGTCGACGCCACGCAGGATCCCTGGAAGACCAACTACCGCATGTACTCGTACATCACCGAGGAGGTGCGTTGGATTTATATCACACAAAAAAACAATTGCAGTTTTTAGCTGAAATCATAGAACAGCTACAAAGATTTCCATCTGTGCAAAAACTTCCCTTTTTAATCAGACTCAGAGCTAATGATGCTCTGTGTGATCTCCGTCTCTCTCAGCTCCCCAAACTGGTCGACGCTAACTTCCCCACCGACCCGGACCGCGTGTCCATCAGCGGTCACTCCATGGGCGGACACGGGGCGCTCATCTGTGCCCTGAAGAACCCTGGGAAATACAAGGTACTGCACATCAGTGAAGTAGAGTGGGGCAGAGTGTAGTATACAGTGTGTACAGGGTTCCCGCGGTCATGGAAAACCTGGAAAACTTTCACAGTTTTATTTTCCAGGCCTGGAAAAGACATGAAACTTGTAAAAAATCATTGAAAGGTTTGAAAAATCATGGAAATGTGTTTTGTGTAATAAATTAAATTAGATTAATATGACGTAACGGAGAATTTATTTTCTGTAGCTGGTGACGTAACGTAGCTTTATTTCTGTTTTGATGTCTGACGTTTTGGTTGTTTTTTAATAATTACTTATCACGAATTTTCCTTTAGTTTCTTTCCACGTTTCGTCTCTCTCTTCATGTCTGACCACGAAGGCACGTCACATCATTTTTAAAGCACTTTTAGCAACTTTAAATGGTTAGAATTTGTATTTATTTTACAGCTGATTTGTAAAGAACACGTGCCCGCGGCTTTGAAGGCATTTTTTCTAAATAAAACCAAAAAAAGTTTGACTTGTCTTTTATTTATTTATTTGGCTGCTTTTATTATAGATTTTTTTGTTTTCTTCATTTTATTTTTGTGTGTTTCTAAGTAAACAAGTTTGGGAGGCATATTTTCTTTAAAGGGTTTTGTGTGATTTCTTTCTTTCGTTTTCTTTTTTTTTTTGGCAATTTTTATAGAACTTTTTTTTTTTAAATCGCCGAAATGACACCATTTATAATAGACAGAACCTGTATGACATAAGTTACTGTTGGATTTTTCAAATTGGTGCTCGTGTACATCAGGTGGAAAGTTGAAATTATATTTGAAAAGAGTTTGAATTGTATATGTTTAAAAAATCCCGGCTAAGAAAAAAAAATCGGGGTCCTTGAAAAGTCGTTTTGAGATTGTGTCCATGACAGTGAGTGGACACCCTGTATGTACGACCTCAGAGAGGACGAAGACATCGCCACTTTCTGTCTTTCTGTAAATTGTTCTGTGTGTCTGTACAAACCGGAGTCAGACTCTTTGTATGTGAACCGACGATTCTGGATCTGATTCTGGATCTGGTTTCTCCTCCTGCAGGCTGTTTCTGCGTTCGCTCCCATCTGTAACCCGATGCAGTGTCCCTGGGGACAGAAGGCCTTCTCAGGATACCTGGGCTCCGACAGGTCCACCTGGGAGGTCAGAGCTCTGCACACCCTGCACACCCTTCACACTCTGCACACCCTTCACACTCTGCACACCCTTCACACTCTGCACACCCTTCACACTCTGCACACCCTTCACACCCTCACACCCTTCACACCCTTCACACTTCACACCTGCACACCCTTCACACTCTGCACACCTTCACCACCCTTCACACCCTTCACACTCACACCCTTCACACTCTGCACACCCTTCACACTCTGCACACCTTCACACCCTTCACACTCTGCACAACCTTCACACCCTTCACACTCTGCACAGCCTTCACACCCTTCACACTCTAACACACACCTTCACACCCTTCACACTCTGCACAACCTTCACACCCTTCACACTCTGCACACCCTTCACACTCTGCACACCCTTCACACCCTGCACAGCCTTCACACCCTGCACACGCTTCACACTCTGCACACCCTGCACACCCTTCACACTCTGCACACCCTTCACACCCTTCACACCCTTCACACTCTGCACAACCTTCACACCCTTCACACTCTGCACACCCTTCACACCCTTCACACTCTGCACAGCCTTCACACACCTTCACACCCTTCACACCCTTCACACTCTGCACACCCTTCACACTCTGCACACCCTTCACACCCTTCACACTCTGCACACCCTTCACACCCTTCACACTCTGCACACTCTGCACAGCCTTCACACCCTTCACACCCTTCACACTCTGCACACCCTTCACACCCTTCACACCCTGCACACCCTTCACACTCTGCACAGCCTTCACACCCTTCACACCCTGCACACCCTTCACACTCTGCACAGCCTTCACACCCTTCACACTCTGCACAACCTTCACACCCTTCACACTCTGCACACCCTTCACACTCTGCACAGCCTTCACACCCTTCACACTCTGCACACCCTTCACACCCTGCACACTCTGCACACCCTGCACACCCTTCACACTCGGCACACCCTTTTTTCTCTCATTGCCTTCCTCCTGTGTTTTTGAGAGGATCAGCCAGTTAGCCCGGGTTTCAAAGGGTTAAAGGTCAGCAGCTTCCTGTCCTCAGCACTCCTCTGTGTCTCTCTCAGGCGTACGATGCCACCGTGCTGGCGGCGGCGTACTCCGGCCCTCAGCTGGACATCCTGATCGATCAGGGCCGTGACGATCAGTTCCTGTCAGCCAGCCAGCTGCTGCCCGACAACCTGATCGCCGTCTGCTCCAAGAAGAAGATCCCCGTCGTCTTCAGACTGCAGCCGGTCAGTTCCTCCGCTCTCGCTCTGACACTCACGCAGCGCCGCTCACTGTCCACATCTGATCCCAAACCGGGACCTCAGACCCTCGCTGTGGTACCACAGGAGCCAGAGCGTGTTAAGATGAGGGCTTTAGGACCCCACGACTGTAGGACGTTTGTCGGGTTTTAGGACGTTACTGGAATTTTAGTATACATCTCCAATTTTAGGACCTTTCTTGGATATTAAGATATTTGTCGGAATTAAGGACATTTCTAGGATTTTCTCTGATTTTAGGACATTTTTAAGATTTTAGGTCGTTTCTCAGACTTTAAGGGTTTTAGGACATTTCTTGATTATTAGGACGTTTGTAGGATTTAAGGACATTTCTCTGATTTTGAAATGTCTCTACCATTTTAGGATGTTTCTAGGACTTTAGGACATATTTGGGATTTTAGGACGTTTTTTAGGATTTGGGTGTTTCTCGGTTTTTAGGATGTTTCTACGACTGTCAATAATACAGTATGTTGTGCTTCACTAAACTAAAAAAAACAAAGAACCGGAGAACGTGTCGATTAATTTTCTAATAACTGACTTTATGTTTCAGATGTTGTAAAGATCCCATTAAAAAAATGTTTGATTCAGAGATCATTTAGGAACCAAAATTTTATTCATGTTTTTATTTTCCTCTGATGTTTTTACTTTATTTTACTCATGTTTTTATTTTCCTCTAATGTTTTTACTTTATTTTATTCATGTTTTTATTTTCCTCTGATGTTTTTACTTTATTTTATTTTACTCATGTTTTTATTTTCCTCCAATGTTTTTACTTTATTTTATTTTATTCATGTTTTTATTTTCCTCTGATGTTTTTACGTTATTTTATTTTACTCATGTTTTTATTTTCCTCTGTTTTTACTTTATTTTATTCATGTTTTTATTTTCCTCTTATGTTTTTACGTTATTTTATTTTACTCATGTTTTTATTTTCCTGTAATGTTTTTACTTTATTTTATTCATGTTTTTATTTTCCTCTGATGTTTTTACTTTATTTTATTCATGTTTTTATTTTCCTCTGATGTTTTTACTTTATTTTATTTTACTCATGTTTTTATTTTCCTCCAATGTTTTTACTTTATTTTATTTTATTCATGTTTTTATTTTCCTCTGATGTTTTTACGTTATTTTATTTTACTCATGTTTTTATTTTCCTCTGTTTTTACTTTATTTTATTTTATTCATGTTTTTATTTTCCTCTGATGTTTTTACGTTATTTTATTTTACTCATGTTTTTATTTTCCTGTAATGTTTTTACTTTATTTTATTCATGTTTTTATTTTCCTCTGATGTTTTTACGTTATTTTATTTTACTCATGTTTTTATTTTCCTGTAATGTTTTTACTTTATTTTATTCATGTTTTTATTTTCCTCTGATGTTTTTACTTTATTTTATTTTACTCATGTTTTTATTTTCCTCCAATGTTTTTACTTTATTTTATTTTATTCATGTTTTTATTTTCCTCTGATGGTTTTACTTTATTTTATTTTATTCATGTTTTTATTTTCCTCTGATGTTTTTACTTTATTTTATTTTATTATTTATTTATTTAGTTTTTATTTTGCCTCTGATTGACGTTGCGGTGTGTCTTCGGCTCCGCCCACGGCGCTGACGTCATTTCATAAACAAACCCGTCACGTTCTCAGGCGAAACCGGAAGTGGCGGACTCATCGTTGGCTCATCAAAACAAAAACATCTGCGGGACTTTCAGCGCGTTTCTGCTCTCAGCGTTTATGAAACGTGACGCAGATATTTGGGACATTTTAACAGTCAGCTGACCGACATGGAGACGTAGCGCGCGCTCAGCTCAGCGGCTAGCTCTGATAGCGTTAGCATTAGCTTAGCCGTTAGCTCCGTTAGCTCCATGGCGTCCTCCGCGGGGCTCCCCCCGCTCGGCCCGGACCGTGCCGCCTCATCCGCCGGCCCTCACCTCGGCGGGAGGCCGCCTCTCCGCCCCCACCACCCGCACCCCGCGCCTTCCGGCCCGGGCTGCGTGATGGTGGAGTCGGTGGACGACGCGGAGGGGCTGTACGTGGCGGTGGAGCGGTGCCCCCTGTGCAGCACCTCCCGCCGCAGGCTCACCTGCGCCCGGTGCGTCCAGGCCGGGGACTTCGTGTACTTCGACGGCAGGAACACCGAGAGGTAAAGTCCGGAGTCCGGGGCCGAAAGCATTAGGCTGACAGCCTGTTCTCCGCTGCTCTGCCGCTGCTAATGCCGAACCCCAGACACAAAGCTGAAGATTTTACAGAAACCTTAACTTTTCAGCGTATTAACGCAACTTTTCAGGATACAGCTGCTGATTGTTGAAGAAGTATGAGCCTCTTTACAGTTCGGCATCAGCAGCGAGGGCTTTAGTCCTCCGGATTTCAGGCTGTTCTGCACTCTCCTCTCACTGCTCGATGCCGATCTCCATAGACAAATTCAGTAATTTAACAAAAGCCGTAGTTTTCCGGAAAAATCCGTCAACATATCAGGTAAAATCTGATTTCTCTAAAACAGCTTTCACCCTCTTTACATTTCGGCATCAGCAGCGAGGTCTTTATTGCTCCTGATGTGGAGCTTTTCTCCACTCTCCTCCCTGTTAATGCCAGACTCCGTCACCAGATTTGGTGATTTTACGTTGGCTTTGATTTCTTTTCCGCAAAATTAGAGAATAAATCAGGTTACATGCGTTATCAGTGTATGTCTGAACCAGCTTTAGAGTTCGGCATTAACATCAATGCAACATTAATATCAACCGATCTGAAATGTTTTCTTGTCTTCATTTGTGAGAGCTGCACAGCATGTGGACCCAAAATAACTTCGTCCTCACAGCTCTAATGTCAGAGGTCATGTTCCCAAAGTGGACTCTGGGGAATACCATGGATCTGTACAGCTGCTAGCAGCACAACAACAACAACAACAAGGGACTGTTGGCTATTTATCAGAGGGGAGGGGGAGGCATATATAATCATTCTTTAAGGACAGGGAGGGGCTGAAGGTTTCTTCATTTTGACTTTAGGGGAGGGGCATGTAACTTTATAGGTTGTATTTTCTATTCATCAATCTTTTTTAAAGGCAAGTTGGGATTTTTTACTTAAAACTTTTGGCATCCTTTTCTTTAAAAAAGTTGTTTTGTTTGTGTTGTTTTTTGAGATTTGTTTTTCCTTTCATTTTTTTTCTTTGTTTTGCAATTTTATAATTGCAATATTTGGGCACTTATTCATTATTTAAAATGTTGAGTGATTTATGAAGAAAACGTGCCTTCCTAACCCTTGTGCAGTATGCACGTTTTTTCAAGGTTTATTTTTTCCTTAAATTTTTTGGCTTTTTCCCCTCAAATGTTTTAGGATTCTGCTTTTCTTTCTTTTATAGTTTTATTTACCTTTGATATGTTTGGCAATATTTAAAAAAACAATTTTTTTTTATTATTATTCTGATTTAAAATGCTGTCTAAATCTGTGGGTTTTGGAATAAACTACATTTATTTCATCCACGACTGTAGCTTCTCTGTAAAGTCTGAACGATTTTCTAATGATGTGACAGTTGTGTCTGTCTTTTTTCTGCAGATTTATTGAGAAGTTGGAGCGACTGAAGAAGCTCAGAGAGGAAAAGGAGCAGCTGCAGCACAAGTAAACACCGTTATAGACCGTTGACCTCAGTGTGATACCGTTATCAGAGATACAATCCTAATTAGGGCTGAAAAAGCATCAGGTCATGTGATTGACGTAAACAGTGTTGCGGCCTCGCAGGTCGGCGGCTGAATGTCCGTCTGTGTCCAAATCAATAAAAACAGCTGTTGTCTCCTCGCAGAGTCATCCGGGACATGGACAGGAAGCTGCAGGCGGACGAGATGGTGAGTTCACTTATTTTATTCACCCACATAAACCAGCCGCAGAGCAATGCCCCGCGGCACGTTGACTCACTCGTAAACGTCTTCGGCCTCTATGGAAGCATTAAAAGGCCAACATAAAGCGTTTTGTTTGAAACCATCAGTGAATTGCCTTGTCCAAGTTCAAACTGATCCATAACAAACTTTATCTTTTACATTTTTAAATGTGTTTGCAGGTCTGAAACTGAATTTAATTTGCTTGACCAAAGTTGCTTTTTAATATTGTAAATTTTTAATTTTTTTCTCTGAAAAGTTTTTTTTTTTACTGATTGAAATATTAAAAAAAAAAAAAAGTTTCACGCCATTATAATGAAGATGATTTTGAAAGTTAAGTATTTGTGTTGGATACATTTAGTGATTTTTAATTTCATTTCAGTTCCTAATAAGTTTTTAAATTTGTAATAGCATTTTTGACTGCCACTTACGTCAAAATAAATTTGGGTTTTTTTTAATTGTGAAGACTTTTGCTGCTTTATAAAGAAAACATTTTAATTCATGCACGGCTGAAGATGATGGGTTGTGTCAAATAAAAAGTATTATTTTAAAAAGTTGTTTCATATTCAGAGTGATTAATATTCTGTATTTTTATCGAAAGTTTGTAAAGAGGTGATGGTCGTGAAATTCAGTCAGGTCAGACTGATGAATCTAACGTGTCGTCCGTCCTCAGAAATGGAAGATCATGTCGTGTAAGATGAAAATCGAGCAGCTGAAGGAGGCGGTCGCCGGGGGCAACGAGGAGGTGAAGAGCGGTGAGTTATTTATTCTCAGTCACCTCAACTGAGGCTGAAGGTTTGACTTCGGATCGACGTACGAGACTTTATATGGTCTGAGATTTTGGAAATCCTTCTGTCGCGTTACGGAATAAATGTTTTTCTTTTTCTCTGATTTAAAAGTAGCATTAGAGTAAAGTGAAGTACTTTCTCACCAGTGTAGTAATCTACATCACTAATGATTATTGATCTTCGTGGAACGGTGTCGATACTTTTTCAAAGTACCGAATGTCGTTTGAATCAGAAGAGGGAATTTTAGTTAAAAAAAATAAGATACATTTTTTAGTTTTAGTTTTTTGGGATTTTCCGGAATCGAACCCACAGCCGTTGCGGCGAGGACGTGTCCTCTGTCCATGGGGCAAAAATAAAAGACAAAAGTAATGCTGGATCATGTCTCCGTGTTCTGGCATCAGCGAAATGCTTCTGAGGAGACTTCATTTTGGGGGAAACTTGGTGTATCGAGATTTAACCTAAAAGTATCGCAGTGGCGTTTTCAGCCCGTAACGCTTAGCCCCTCTGCATGCACGTTTCCTTTAGTTAAAAATGTGAAATCTGTATTTTTATTGTTTACAGAGGATTTTCTGAGGGATTCTCTGGTCTGATGTGATTTCACTGAACGTTTCATCACGTTTCTGCACGACGCTGGAAAAGCAACCTGTACGTTTTTGCCGAATAAAAGATTCCTGTCCTCCTCCTCCTGCAGATAAAGACCTGCTCCTGCGCTCCCAGGAGGAGAGCCAGCGGCTGCAGCGCCGGGCCGGGCGCCACCAGGAGAAACGGGACAAGATCGAGCGCCACAACCGCCGTCTGGGCGAGCTGCTGGAGAGACGCAGCCGCGAGCTGCAGAGCCGGCTGAGCCAGCTGGCGGCGCTGAGACGGGAACACATCCTGGAGCTCACCACGCACATCTTCCCCACGCAGGAGGAGAAGCAGGGCAGCAGGTGAGAGCACACACACATGCGGGGGCCATAAGGGTCATGAAGCACCTGGAAAAGTCATGGAATCTGTAAATAGCAGTGTCCAAGCCTGAAAAAGGTTTTGGAAAACTAAATATAACCTGAAAGTTCTGGAAAAGTCCTGGAATTTTGTTACGTAAACCTGAATAATAACACATGATGTGTTCAAGGACCATCAGAAATTACAACACAGTACAATTTTTTAGTTACAGTTTCTGGCTGAGATTAATGGTGTCTTTTTTTTGATGTTTGGAAGGCATGTTTTTTTTTAAAAAAAAAAAAAGAAGAAAAAGAAAAAGCTTTTTTTGGTAAATTGGCATCAAAATTTCAAAAAAAAGTAATGTCCCTTTACTTGCAAAATTACCAAAAATATTTTAAGGAAACAGTTCGCTAAAATCTTTTCTTAAATAACCAACATTTTTTAAAGAAAATAAATTGCCAAAATAAATTTGTCAAAAAAAAAAATTAAAGACAAAAATGTCGTCAAAAGTTTTTCTTTAAAAATCCCACAAAAAAGAAAGAAAAAAGTTGCCAACATTTTTCCAAAAAACAAGAATGAAATTACGCCCCCCCTCCCCTCATAAATAACAGACAGTCCCTAAATTAGATTTTAATATTCAGTTCTGATCCTGCGCTGAATTCTTTATTTTTGAAAATAATGCAGATTTTAAACGCTGTTGTAAAGTGATGAAAAAGAAGCGTTTAGGAGAATGAATGTTTGCTCCCTAAAATTTGTCTCAAAGTCCTGGAAAAGTCCTGGAAAGTTCTTGTTAAAAATGTGTATGAGCTCTGTTTGTGAAGTTTCTGACATCAGAGCTGAAACTAAAAACCGTTTCCGTGTTTTTTTGTTTGTGTGTGAATAAATAAACTGAATCTAAACTGACTAAAATCTTTAATGAGTTTTTAGAATAAAACGTCGTCTTTTGTCCCCGCGTCTGTCCCTCAGAGACCCTGCTGATGTGGTGGCGGAGTGCGACCCAGCGCTGACCTCCAGCACGGTGAGCGAGCTGGCCGAGGCACGGAGGACCACCTACCTGTCGGGACGCTGGATCTGGGACGACCAGAACGGAGAGACCAGCATCAGTATCACGGGGCCCCCCGTCACCCTGCCCAGCAACGGGGACTGCTCCGCCTACTACAGCTGGGTGGAGGAGAAGAGCACCAATCAGGGCCCAGGTGAGGCACCGGGGGGTGGGGCTTCAAGGCAAGACGCCACAATTTGTCCCGAGATACTCAACTGTGTTTGTTCAGGGGCCAAATGACAAGAGGCCAGGGGCCCCTCACAGCGGCCCCATACAGGCTTCTGTTTTCGAACGATGGAAGGATTTCTGGACATTTACAGATTTTTGCGTGGGTTTTTTTAAAAAAAATTTTTAGGATTTTAGGGCATTTGGGGGATTTCAGGACATTGCTTGAATTTTAATTCATTCCCAGGATTTTAGGACACTTTAGGACAGCCAGATTTGGCCTGCAGACCTTAAGTTGAGTATCACTAAATTGGTCCATCAGTCTACCCCAAAAAATAATGAAGTTGTTGTATTAAGTAACTGATTCAGAGCCTCCTTCTCTGTCCTTCTTTCTGTCCTCTGCTCTCCGACCTCTTTTCTGTCCTCCTATGTGTCTTCCTGTCTCTCCTCAGAGTTGGACCACATCAACCCGGCCCACACCATCAGCGCCGCTCTCTGCTACGCTACGCAGCTCGTCACCATCCTGTCCCACATCCTGGACATCAACCTGCCCAAGAAGCTCTGCAACAGGTGAGACAGGGGACACCCGCTGCTGCCTTCAGGGACTCACCAGAGCATCAGAGAACAGAGCGCCAGGGAACACAGAGCGTCAGAGAACACAGAGCGTCAGGGAACACAGAGTGCCAGAGGACAGAGCGTCAGGGAACACAGAGTGCCAGAGGACAGAGCGTCAGGGAACACAGAGCGTCAGGGAACACAGAGCATCAGAGGACAGAGCGTCAGGGAACAGAGTGTCAGAGGACAGACGGTCAGGGAACACGGTTTCAGTAAACAGTGTCAGAGAACAAAGCGTCAGGGAACAGAACATCTGGGAACAGAGGACAGAGCGTCAGGGAACACAGAGTGTCAGAGGACAGAGCGTCAGGGAACAGAGTGTCAGAGGACAGAGTGTCAGGGAACGCGGTTTCAGTAAACAGAGTGTCAGAGGACAGAGCGTCAGAGGACAGAGCATCAGGGAACACAGAGTGCCAGAGGACAGAGCGTCAGGGAACAGAGTGTCAGAGGACAGAGCGTCAGGGAACAGAGTGCCAGAGGACAGAGCGTCAGGGAACGCGGTTTCAGTAAACAGAGTGTCAGAGGACAGAGCGTCAGGGAACACAGAGCATCAGAGGACAGAGCGTCAGGGAACACAGAGTGTCAGAGGACAGAGCGTCAGGGAACAGAGTGTCAGAGGACAGAGCGTCAGGGAACACAGAGCGTCAGGGAACACAGAGCGTCAGGGAACAGAGGACAGAGTGCCAGAGGACAGAGTGTCAGGGAACGCGGTTTCAGTAAACAGAGTGTCAGAGAACAAAGCGTTCAGTAAACAGAGTGTCAGAGAACAAAGCGTCAGGGAACAGAACATCTGGGAACAGAGTGTCAGAGGACAGAGCGTCAGGGAACGCAGTTTCGTAGGGAACAGAACATCTGGGAACAGAGTGTGTCAGAGGACAGAGCGTCAGGGAACGCAGTTTCAGTAAACAGAGTGTCAGAGGACAGAGCGTCAGAGGACAGAGCATCAGGGAACACAGAGTGCCAGAGGACAGAGCGTCAGGGAACAGAGTGTCAGAGGACAGAGCGTCAGGGAACAGAGTGCCAGAGGACAGAGCGTCAGGGAACGCGGTTTCAGTAAACAGAGTGTCAGAGGACAGAGCATCAGGAAACACAGAGCGTCAGAGGACATAGTGTCAGGGAACGCGGTTTCAGTAAACAGAGTGTCAGAGAACAAAGCGTCAGGGAACAGAACATCTGGGAACAGAGCGTCAGTTCTCAGTGTGTCTGACTTGATGTTTGTTTGTTTCTCAGTGAGTTCTGTGGAGAAAATCTGAGCAGATATCGATTCACCAGAGCGCTGAGCAAACTCAACACCAACGTCCTGCACCTCTGCTTCTCCCAGGTCAGAGACAGCATGAGGCAACTGAGACCACATGAGACAGACAGCTGAGACCAACTGAGACAACATGAGACAGTCTGAGACCACATGAGACAGCCCGAGACTAACTGAGACCACATGAGACAGTCTGAGACCACATGAGACAGCCCGAGACTAACTGAGACCACATGAGACAGCCCGAGACTAACTGAGACCACATGAGACAGCCCGAGACTAACTGAGACCACATGAGACAGCCTGAGACTACCTGAGACCACATGAGACAGCCTGAGACTACCTGAGACCACATGAGACAGTCTGAGACTACCTGAGACCACATGAGACAGTCTGAGACCACATGGGACAGCATTAGACAATATAAGACAACAAGAGACAAACTTGAAATGTCAGTTGTGAATATTGATCGTCCCTGAGGAACAATATTTGAAAGTGTTTCAGGTATTTTACCTGTGTGTGTGTGTGTGTGTGTGTGTGTGTGTGTGTGTGTGTGTGTGTGTGTGCTCGCATGTGTGTGTGTGTGTGTGTGTGTGTGTGTGCGTGCTCGCATGTGTGTGTGTGTGTGTGTGTGTGTGTGTGTGTGTGCTCGTGTGTGCTCGTGTGTGTGCGTGTGTGTGCGCGTGTGTGTGTGCGTGTGTGTGTTTTTTGTGTGTGTGTGTGTGTGTGTGTTTGTGTGTGTGTGTGTTTGTGTGTGTGTGTGTTTTATGTGTGTGTGTGTGTGTTTTATGTGTGTGTGTGTTTTGTGTGTGTGTGTGTGTGTGTTTTATATGTGTGTGTGTGTGTGTGTTTTATATGTGTGTGTGTTTTATATGTGTGTGTGTGTGTGTGTTCAGCATGTGGACAGTGAGAAGCTCCACCCTCATCACACTCTGAGGAACATCATGTTTCTGGTTGCCCCCGACAACGACAACCTGGGCAGGTGAGACTCCACAGGTCGATTTCAGAAATCTGAAATTTTCGGTTTCTCGTTAAGTTTGGTTAAAAAACGGTGGCGTGTTGTGATCTGACGGGTCTCTGTCTGATCCTGGTTCCGGTCTGTCTCTGGTCCCGGTCCAGGACGGGACCGTTCGAGGTGAGCGCTGACCTGGAGGAGTCGATGGAGTTTGTGGAGCCGGAGGCGGCGGGGCCGGCGGAGGAGAGCGGGGACGAGGCGGTGACAGACGAGGAGACAGACCTGGGGACGGACTGGGAGACGGTGCCCAGTCCACGATTCTGTGACATCCCCTCACAGGTAGGACACACCTGAATCATCAGGACCTCAGAGACCACGTCACATTACTAGGGGCATCGAATAATTATTTATTTATGAATAATTATTATTAATAAGAATTATTATTATTTATTAATAATTTATTTTTTCTTATTATTATTTTATCTTTAGTATTTTAGGAAATTTCTTGGATTTTAGAACGTTTCCAGGATTTAAGGTCAGTTTAGGATTTTTGGACAGTTGTAGGATAACAGGACATTTCTAGGGTTTTTGGACGTTTCTAGGATTTTAGGACATTTTTAGGATTTTAGGACATCGTCAGCAAGTTGACAGCAGGGTTTTGAGCTGAAACTCCGGTTTGGTCCTCTGCTGGAGGAGGGATGCTTGATTTTCAAAATAAAAGCTGAAATAGCAGCACTGGTCGACTCGTCTTGTGAACAGAAGCCGTTTGATCTCAGTGATCTTGTTTTGAAAATCAAAGGAAGTGAAAATGACAACAGATTAATCTTCCAGCACTAATGCTGTATTCCTCCTCCTCCTCGTCTTCTTCTTCTTTAGTCCATGGATCTTTCCCAGAGTGCACTGCAGGTGTCTCAGCCGTCAGCGAACACAGGGGGGATGATCTCGTCGGCGGCGGCGTCCGTCACTTCCTGGTTCCGGGCGTACACCGGACAGCGCTGATCTGATCTGAGGTCTGCTCGCCACAAAGGGAAAATTTCTGCTCTTATCTCTTTTCACTTTTCTTCTTTGTTGGTTTTTATTTGTCTGTTTGACGACAGACATTTGTTACCACGGTGATGATGCCGCTTACATAACCGCAGACTGAACGAGACGCCGCGTTCACAGGGGACATCGGGTCTGACACCAGAACTGAATCTGGTTTTGGTCCGTTTGAAGGAAGCGACTCTGTTTTCTTTCTGTTTTTGAAGCCTCGCGAGGATCGAACGCCGACACCCGATGACAGCGGGCGAAGTGTCACGTCGACACCAGAACTCGTTGGCTCTTCTTCGTTGGTACTTCTGTTGAAGGAAGAACGTGTGATTTGAAGTTTTTCTCTGTGTTCACATGAAAAGATTTCAAATAAATCCTGTTTTATGGTTTTCTTCTAAACTTTTTTCAGACAGTTTCAATAACTGACGACTTTTTCTGGCAGCCAGAAGATTTACAAAAACACAACTCAGTAAAACAGTTTTCCTCCTGCAGCACCAAAGCAGAGGCGTGTGTGTGCAGTGTGAGCGTGTGTGATAATCCACACACACAGTAATATCTGTGAGCGTGCACGTGACGGTTTTAGTGCACAGATCCTTTGAGCTGCAGATTAGCGTGTTAGCAATGATCGGTATGCAGCGCTGTACAGAGAAGCCAAGAAACAAACCACAAACTACAAACCACAAGCCACAAACTACAAACCAGAAACTACAAACTACAAACCACAAACTACAAACCACAAACTACAAACTACAAACCACAAACTACAAACCACAAGCCACAAACCACAAACCACAAGCCACAAACCACAAGCCACAAACCACAAACTACAAACCAGAAAACTACAAACTACAAACCACAAACTACAAACCACAAACCACAAACTACAAACCACAAACTACAAACTACAAACCACAAACTACAAACCACAAGCCACAAACCACAAACCACAAGCCACAAACCACAAACTACTACAAACCAGAAACTACAAACTACAAACCCAAACAGAAACTACAAACTACAAACCACAAACTACAAACCACAAACCACAAACTACAAACCGCAAACCACAAACTACAAACTACAAACTACAAACCACAAACTACAAACCACAAACCAGAAACTATAAACTACAAACCACAAACTACAAACCACAAACTACAAAACCGCAAACCACAAACCACAAACTACAAACCACAAATCGCAAACCACAAAAAACTACAAACTACAAACCAGAAACTACAAACCACAAACTACAAACCACAATCTACAAACCATAAACCACAAACTACAAACTGCAAACCACAAACTGCCAACCACAAACTACAAACCACAAACCACAAACTGCCAACCACAAACTACAAACCACAAACCAGAAACTACAAACTACAAAACAGAAACTACAAACCAGAGACTACAAACTACAAACCAGAGACTATAAACTACAAACCGCAAACCACAAACTACAAACCACAAACCACAAACTACAAACTACAAACTGCAAACCACAAACTGCCAACCACAAACTACAAACCACAAACTACAAACCACAAACTACAAACGACAAAACAGAAACTACAAACCAGAGACTACAAACTACAAACCATAAACCACAAACCACAAACTACAAACTGCAAACCACAAACTGCCAACCACAAACTACAAACCACAAACTACAAACCAGAAACCAAAACTACAAACGACAAAACAGAAACTACAAACCAGAGACTACAAACTACAAACCAGAGACTACAAACTACAAACCATAAACCCACAAACTACAACCTGCAAACCACAAACTGCCAACCACAAACTACAAACCAGAAACTACAAACCAGAAACTACTACAAACTACTAAACAAGAAACTACAAACCAGAGACTACAAACAAGAGACTACAAACTACAAACCGCAAACCACAAACTACAAACTACAAACCACAAACTACAAATCACAAACTACAAACTGCAAACCACAAACTGCCAACCACAAACTACAAACCAGAAACTACAAACCACAAACTACAAAACAGAAACTACAAACGACAAAACAGAAACTACACAAACCAGAGACTACAAACTACAAACCAGAGACTACAAATTACAAACCAGAGACTACAAACTACAAACCAGAGACTACACAAATTACAAACCAGAGACTACAAACTACAAACTACAAACCACAAACTACAAACCGCAAACCACAAACTACAAACTACAAACCACAAACTACAAACTACAAAACAGAAACTACAAACACAAACTACAAACCACAAACTACAAACCACAAACTACAAACCGCAAACCACAAACCACAAACCACAAACTACAAACTACAAAACAGAAACTACAAACCAGAGACTACAAACTACAAACCAGAGACTACAAACTACAAACCATAAACCACAAACTACAAACTGCAAACCACAAACTGCCAACCACAAACTACAAAACAGAAACTACAAAACAGAAACTACAAACGACAAAACAGAAACTACAAACCAGAGACTACAAACTACAAACCAGAGACTACAAATTACAAACCAGAGACTACAAACTACAAACTACAAACCACAAACTACAAACCGCAAACCACAAACTACAAACCACAAACTACAAACTACAAAACAGAAACTACAAACCACAAACTACAAAACAGAAACTACAAAACAGAAACTACAAACGACAAAACAGAAACTACAAACCAGAGACTACAAACTACAAACCAGAGACTACAAATTATAAACCAGAGACTACAAACTACAAACTACAAACCACAAACTACAAAACAGAAACTACAAACCACAAACTACAAACCACCAACTACAAACCGCAAACCACAAACCACAAACTACAAACTGCAAACTGCAAACCACAAACTGCCAACCACAAACCACAAACTACAAACTACAAAACAGAAACTACAAACCAGAGACTACAAACTATAAACCACAAACTACAAACCGAAAACCACAAACCACAAACTACAAACCACAAACCACAAACCACAAACTACAAACCACAAACTACAAACCAAACAAAAACACAAACTACAAACCAGAAACTACAAACCACAAACCACAAACTACAAACCACAAACTACAAACTACTACAAACCACAAACTACAAACTACAAACTACAAACTACAAACCACAAACCAGAAACTACAAACCACAAACTACAAACTACGAACCCCAAACCACAAACTACAAACCAGAAACTACAAACCACAAACTACAAACCACAAACTACAAACCACAAACTACAAACCACAAACTACAAACCGCAAACTGCAAACTACAAACCACAAACCACAAACTACAAACCACAAACTACAAAACAGAAACTACAAACCAGAGACTACAAACTACAAACCACAGACTACAAACTACAAACCACAAACTCCAAACTACAAGAGAACTAGAAGAGAAATTTACGATCAGAGGAGGAGCAAATTCACTGAAGGATTTTGGGACTTTTGCTTTTAAAATAAGACACAAAAATAAAGTGAAATTCTTAAAGCTGCACGAGGGATGAAATGCAAACTGTATCGGTGCTCCTGTGATATTTACACACAATTAACCCTTCAGAGACCACTGTGGAAACGAAATAGTTACATTCAGACTGTTCAGGTCCAAAAATGCTCCATTGAAACCCATTCAAACTGACATTTTTGATCCCACAGCCATCAGAGCAGAAAAACAGGACTTGTATTATTTCTGGGTGTCATTCTGGGCTTTTGACTCTGAATTTGTCATTTTGACTATTTTCCACCTGATGAGGTCATTTTGACCATATTTGGCATCTGGAGGAAATACATGCTATTTCCACTAGGTGACCTGTCACAGTCAATGTAGCTGCTGATCACTGACATATCCCAGTGTGTGAGTGTAGCTGCTGACAGTCTGGGATATGTCAGTGTGTGAGTGTAGCTGCTGATCACTGACATATCCCAGACTGTCAGCAGCTACACTCACACACTGACATATCCCAGACTGTCAGCAGCTACACTCACACACTGACATATCCCAGACTGTCAGCAGCTACACTCACATACTGACATATCCCAGACTGTCAGCAGCAAAAAATGAGAAAAAAAATCTACTTACATACATGGAAAGAGCCAAAAATTGGACCAAGACTTAACATTCAGGTGCGAGATGGAAAACTGAGAAAGAAGAAAAATATTTAATTTTGAAATGATTGTTTAGTTTCTGTTATGTGCTGAAGGAAGGAAACCTGTTACTGAGTCAACTCATTCATCCACACTGGAAGATTAGTGTGTGTGTGTGTGTGTGTGTGTGTGTGTGTGTGTGTGTGTGTGTGTGTGTGTATATAAGCTGTTGGGTTTTAGTTCAGCGACAGGTTTTGGCTTCAGGATGAAGTCGACGGCTCTGTTTCTGTTTTTCCTGCTGTTCCTGTGTTTGTCTCCAGCTGTCAGTCAGGGACAGTCGGAGGTCTCTGTCCACCAGGAGGACCACCTCAGGATGGGACCGGATGTCCCTCCAGAGCTCCCCGTCCTCTGGGATGAGCTGCGGGGTTTGAAGGAGCTGGTCCTGAGCCTAAAAGGGGTGGAGGTGGAGCAGCGTCAGGCCCTGCGGAGCATGGAGAGCCGGCTGAGGGACAGGGAGGTGGAGGCCCAGCAGCAGAGACGCAGCCTGGAGGGACTACAGGAGACGGCGGTCCAGCAGAGGGAGGAGCTGAGGAGGGCGGAGGCGGACAGGAAGCTGCTGATGGAGCTGAACTCAGATCTGAGGAGGACGGTGGAGGAGCTGGAGGAGAAGAGCAAAGGTTAGTGTCAGACGGGGGATGGGTTTGTATGTTATAAAGAAATGTTGTTGTGAAGATATTGCAACATTTTGTATACTGTTGATGTGTTCCCTAACGTTTTGTATTTGTATTTCCTAAAACTTAACAATGTT
This sequence comes from Plectropomus leopardus, assembly GCF_008729295.1. Lineage (NCBI taxonomy): Eukaryota > Metazoa > Chordata > Actinopteri > Perciformes > Serranidae > Plectropomus > Plectropomus leopardus. The sequence goes on along the minus strand of NC_056476.1, from coordinate 42,054 downwards.
TTTGAGTTCCCTGTTGCGTTCCTTAAAATGTTTTAACATTTCCTAAAATGTTGATGGGTTACCTCTAAATTTTCTGAAATACATTTTCTGAAAATGTTTTTGTATTTTCTTAAATATTTTTGGGTTCCCTTAAATGTTACTGCATTATCTAGAATTTTGTTGCATTTCCTAAAATACATTTTTGTAAAATTTTCTTGCATTCCCAAAAATGTTTTTGCGTTCCCTAAAATGTTGTTGCATTACCTATAATTTTTTTGCATTTCCTAAAATACATTTTCTTGAAATATTCATGCATTACTTAAAATGTTGTTATGTTCCCTGAAACATTGTTGCATTTCTAAAAAGTCTTGCATTCAGAAAAATGTTTTTGCCCTCCAGAAAATGCTGTTGTATTTCCTAAAATGTTTTTGCATTACCTATGATTTTCTTGTGATCCTTAAAACATTGTTGTGTTCCCAAAAATGTAAAAATGATTTTGTAAAATGATGTTGTGTTCCCTGAAATGTAAAAATGATTTTGTAAAATGATGTTGTGTTCCCTGAAATGCTCTTGCAGTCGCTAAAATGTGCTTGTGTTCTCTAAAATGTTGTGTGCCCTAAAATGTTGCGTTTCCTAAGATGTTTTTGTGTGTTCCCTAAAATGATTTTGCATTCCAAAATGCTGTTGTGTTCCCTAACATGTCACTGAATTCCCTTAAATGTTGTTGAATTTCCTAAGATGTTGTTGTGTTCCCTAAAATGTAACATTTCTTAAAAGTTTATGCATTTCCCAAAATGTGTTGTGTTCCCTAAAATCTTGTCTCTCAGTTGGAGCGGCGGAGTCTTCTTCTTTGGTGTCGGCGCTTCAGTTGAGGCTGAACAGCAGCGAGCGTTCGGTGGACGACCTGAAGAAGACAAACTCGGGTGAGACAGGAAGTCGTCTTCAGCTGACGATTAAATATTTTGTTTTTGAATCCAAACTGTCTCCACACTGCAGCTCACAACACTGCTTTTTGTCTCTGGTTTCCACGGTAACCATGCCGGTGTCTCCACAGCGCTGGCGGCAGAGCTGCCATTCCTGCAGACGAGACTGAGGGCGAGCGAGAGCACGGTGGAGCAGCTGAGGAGGAAGAGTGCAGGTCATCATCATCAGTTTCACCCTTTGGTTACTGAGTCTGACGTTATTGTAACTGCTGCTCAGTGGCGCCCCCTGTGGCCTGTAGGGTCAAAGAGACGGCCAGCTGTCTGTCAGCGAGGACATCTGATCCGAGGACGGACACAGAAGACAAACTGTCAAAACAGAATTATAGGTAACAACATTTTAGGGAACGCAACCACATTTCAGGAAATGCAACAAAATTGTAGGGAAACTAAGCAAGGCCATCTTAGGATCTGTAATATTTTAGGGAATGCAACATTTTAGGGAACATAACAACCTTTTCTAACATGTACAGAATTTTAGGGAATGCAACAATGTTGCAGGGATCACAACAAAATTATGGGGAATGCAACAACAGTCTAGGGAACCTAACCACATTTCAGGAAGTGCAAGAAATTTTAGGGAACAAAACATTTTCGGAAATGCAACAACATTTACGGGAACTAATAGACATTTTTGGAGTCCTGCTCTGAGAGCGATGGAGGGAACCGCAGCTGTGAACAGAACGAGCTGTATGATGGAAAATATTCTAAATTTAACTGACAGCTAAATTAACTTACATTTTTTAGGTGTGTAAAGTGTGTCTTGTGTCTGTCCCTGTCCACAGAAGGACACAGTTTGTCTTCAGTGTCTGTCCTCCTGTCTGCTGCAGTGGATCAGATAAACTCACTGACAAACAGCCGATCTGTCCCTTTGAAGCAGCGTCTGTCTGCGGCAGCAGCAGGTTCGGTTTGAACAGTCGGCCGACAGTTTAAGAGTCAAACAAACGGCGAGCGTCTGTGTTTCAGTGCTGGCGGTCAGACTGTGTCACGCTGAGAGTCTGATGGAGGAGCTGCTGAGGCAGAGCTCAGGTCAGATCCATTTTTCTTCTTATTGATCAGTTTCATATAATAACTGACTGTAATGTGGCCGTGAACAGATCTCCTGAAGTTAGGACGCGTCCCGTCGGTGATAAACGCTTCAACGTGTCCTCATATCTGCTCACAGACGCATCACAGCTCGCTGGAAACCCCGTGTGACCTCTTTATGCTCCTGAGTAACTGTGGGAAATGTAGTTCTGATGTCAGAGTTTATAACAGTGATACTCATCTTACAGCCCACAAACGAAATCTGGCCCCTGATAGGGCCCCTGGTGGCCCCCCAGATATTTTCTAATTCACAGTAAAAATAAAGTGATGGACTCTGTGAACAGTTTTTGTCCTTTTAGTCTCCGTAAGATGTCAGAGATGTAAAACAGCATCAACATAGAGCTTGTTAATCAAAAAAAGAGCCAGAGGAGGATCCCCCACACCCCGGTCCCCGGGCCCCCGGGCCCCCGGGCCCCCGGCCCCCGGCCTTCTGTCGTTTAGTAAAAGTTGAGTGTGTTTCTGCTATAATGTCTTTTCAGAGGAAAATGTTTAAATTAACTGCTGAACTGCAAGAATTGGACAACCGTCCCAAATACGAAAAACTCTCATGTATTTATTTTATTCATATGAGCTAAAAAATAAACTCTGATTAAGTCTAAATGTTTAACCCTTTTTTCCCCAGCATTCTCAGCCTCCAACGGCTCGTCTGAAGCGTCTGATCTGGAGGAGCTGAACAGGAGCGCACAAGGTGAACTGATGACAGTAATAATCGATCACTAATCAGTGGGATTACAGTATGAGGTCACTGTCAGCGAATGATGTCATCAGAGTCACAGATGAGGAAAAGATGAGTCATCATTTTTAGATTATTTAATGTTTGACTTTAGATTTCAGGTTTTAGTGATAAAAGATTATAAAAGTGTGTGTGTGTGTGTGTGTGTCTGTGTATGTGTCTGTGTGTGTGTGTGTATGTGTGTGTGTCTGTGTCTATGTATGTGTCTGTGTGTGTGTGTGTGTGTGTGTGTGTGTGTGTGTGTGTGTGTGTGTCAGTTCTGCAGAGTCGACTGAACTCTCTGGAGGAAAAACTGAACTCGTCTGTGGACAGAGACGAGCTGAGCTTCATACGAGGTCATTCATTCATTCATTCATTCATTCATTGTAATTTACTGTATATTTATATATAGTTATTATTGTGTTCTTGTATAACTAAACTGAAGACAAACTGAGTAAAAACTGGAATAAATACCAAATCTAGAACTTAGAAAAATCAACTAACTGAAAAAAATGTTGTGTTCTTAAAAAAGTAACTAAAATGTTTTATTTTTTATTTTTAATCTACATGGAATGTCTTAGTTTTGCTTTTTGTCTATTCGTTGACATTTTGGGGCCTGAGGAGGCGTCGGTGCATCTGTTGACAGAGACTCGGCCGTTTTCTGTCTTTGTATTGTAAAATACTGATTGTCTGTGTTGCCCCTGACGAATGCCCCCGATATTAGAATGAAGAGTAATAATAGAACAGATGCTAATGAAAACGAAACTAAAACGGAACATTTTAAAACAATAAAGACTGAAGTGAAACGAATAAACCCGCTCTGCAAATGAATGGAAACTAAACTGCAAACAAAAATTAAAAAATAAATACAAATGAAAACTAATTAAAAAGGCAAAAGTATAATAAGTGTGTTGTTGGTGTTTGTAGAAAATGTCAGAATCAGCTGATGTTCGGTTCAGTCTGTTTCTTTTTTTTTGTAAATTGTGTGTTAATTTGTATTTTTTGATGTGATAAATCTCAGATCAGGTGTCAGAGATCAGCAGCAGACTGAACAGCAGCCAACTTCACCTGGAACAGCTGAGCAGAGACTCTGCAGGTGGGTCACATGACACTGTGGTCACATGATCAGTCAGGAGAATAACAAATGATTTTGAGAATGATTCATTATTATTTGTAATTTCCTTTAATACAGAATTTGAGCATAGATATATTTTCTGTCTTGTAAAAAACTGAATTCTGGCTGTTCCATATTTAACAGGTGAAATCTTTTCTCGTGTGTCTCTGTGTGTCTCCATGCTTCTCCGTGTGTCTGCTGTGTCTCTGCTGTGTCTCCGTGTGTCTCCGTGTGTTTGCTGTGTCTCTGCTGTGTCTCCGTGTGTCTCCGTGTGTTTGCTGTGTCTCCGTGCGTCTCCGTGTGTCTGCTGTGTCTCCGTGTGTCTGCCTGTGTCTGCTGTGTCTCCGTGCGTCTCCGTGTGTCTCCGTGTGTCTGCTGTGTCTCCGTGTGTCTCCGTGCGTCTCCGTGTGTCTCCGTGCGTCTCCGTGTGTGTGTCTCTGTGTGTCTGTTGTGTCTCCGTGTGTCTCCCTGTGTCTGCTGTGTCTCCGTGCGTCTCCATGCGTCTCCGTGTGTCTGCTGTGTCTCCGTGTGTCTCCCTGTGTCTGCTGTGTCTCCGTGTGTCTGCTGTGTCTCCGTGTGTCTCCCTGTGTCTGCTGTGTCTCCGTGTGTCTGCTGTGTCTCCGTGCGTCTCCGTGTGTCTGCTGTGTCTCCGTGCGTCTCCATGCGTCTCTGTGTGTCTGCTGTGTCTCCGTGTGTCTGCTGTGTCTCCGTGTGTCTCCCTGTGTCTGCTGTGTCTCCGTGTGTCTGCTGTGTCTCCGTGCGTCTCCGTGCGTCTCCGTGTGTCTGCTGTGTCTCCGTGTGTCTGCTGTGTCTCCGTGTGTCTCCCTGTGTCTGCTGTGTCTCCGTGTGTTTGCTGTGTCTCCGTGCGTCTCCGTGCGTCTCCGTGTGTCTGCTGTGTCTCCGTGCGTCTCCGTGCATCTCCGTGTGTCTGCTGTGTCTCCGTGTGTCTCCGTGCGTCTCCGTGTGTCTCCGTGTGTCTGCTGTGTCTCCGTGTGTCTCCGTGCGTCTCCGTGTGTCTCCGTGCGTCTCCGTGTGTCTCTGTGTGTCTGCTGTGTCTCCGTGTGTCTCCCTGTGTCTGCTGTGTCTCCGTGCGTCTCCATGCGTCTCCGTGTGTCTGCTGTGTCTCCGTGTGTCTCCCTGTGTCTGCTGTGTCTCCGTGTGTCTGCTGTGTCTCCGTGTGTCTCCCTGTGTCTGCTGTGTCTCCGTGTGTCTGCTGTGTCTCCGTGCGTCTCCATGCGTCTCCGTGTGTCTGCTGTGTCTCCGTGTGTCTGCTGTGTCTCCGTGTGTCTCCCTGTGTCTCCCTGTGTCCTGCTGTGTCTCCGTGCGTCTCCATGCGTCTCCGTGTGTCTGCTGTGTCTCCGTGTGTCTCCCTGTGTCTGCTGTGTCTCCGTGTGTCTGCTGTGTCTCCGTGTGTCTCCCTGTGTCTGCTGTGTCTCCGTGTGTCTGCTGTGTCTCCGTGTGTCTCCCTGTGTCTCCCTGTGTCTGCTGTGTCTCCGTGTGTCTCCCTGTGTCTCCGTGTGTCTGCTGTGTCTCCGTGTGTCTCCGTGTGTTTGGTTGGTTTGTGTTGATGAACGTTTTTTTTCGTCATGTCTGGACGTGATTTCAGCTGAGGATGTTTGGGCTCTGACTGACAGACTGAGTGCGAGTGAACGTCGGCTGGACGAGCTGCAAACACAAACCGCAGGTGAACAAATCAAACACACCGCTGGCAGTTAACCGTTCGCTGTCCGTTACTACAGAATAGAGATAGAAATTCAAGGTTTTTCCTCCACACAGAGTTTTTTTATCATTAGAGGCTGTCTGATAACAAATGTCCCTCCGTGAGAGTGAGACAGGTGGGAGGACAAACACACATCCACAACGTTACAGACGAGCTGCTGAAACTTTAACAGGTCCCTTTAAAAATGAGCAGAAACTGAAAAGTCAGTAAAATAGTTTTCTCTGGATTTTCTTCTTCTTCTCTGCAGCTGAACTTTCTGCTGTGATGTCCGGCCTGACAGAAACAAAGACTCAAACTGCAGGTACCAACGGGATGGGAATCTATGACAGCGTATCAGGGCCATTATAGATAAAAATGTAAAAATCAGAGGCCAATAATCTGAGAAAAACTGTTGCAAATTTCTGAGAAAACAGTCGGATGTTCTCTGAGTTAATGAAGTTGCAAATCTGTGATTTTTTTCTCCACAAATTTGCAACTTTATAAGTTCAGACTTCTGACTTCTGATCTGACTTTTTTTATCTGAGTTTCTTTCTTAGAATATTGCCCTCCTTTTTTTCTTTTTAAAAAAACTAAAGCTGTGCAGTTTAACAAAGTACATTTACCCAAAAACTGCACATGGTTCCCCGAGGAACTCCTTTATGAACCCTGAACTGTTCCTCTTCAGAGCTGGAGGTCAGACTGAGTGTCAGCGAGAAACAGCTGGAAGATCTGAAGACAGAAAACACAGGTAACACTCTGGAGATTTCAGACTAACTGTGGATTAATAAATGTAATCTGTAAAAAGTCTGAACTCCTGCTGCTTTAAAGAAAGGCTGAAGAGTTCCTGTACTTTTATCTAAACTCTGTTTTAATTTTTAGTTTTGAGCGTCAGACTGAATGAAGCTGATGGTCGTCTGCAGCAGCTCCAAAACACAAACTCAGGTTTGAACTCAGTGTCTTTACAACTAAAAGAAAATGTTGGTTTGAACCACAATAATCAAATCAAATCAACATTTTAACACAATTGCTCACATTACAACATGCAGAAAAATGTTTCTGTGCACAGCTCCAGAGAGCAAGTAATAGGAAAAAAAAGAAAAATGAGTGATAATATTTAACAAAATGATATAACAACAATATTTTTGTGTAAAAGGAAAAAGAAAAACATTTAGGGATGTCTTATGAGTTTGTATTCTTGTATTCGTGATTTCAATTTGCAAAATTTCAGGGTTAATGGAAACTCGCATTGTGTGTATCTGAAAATGTACAAAATGAATGAATGTTTGGAAAAGAGTTGAAGCTTTTAGCTCAAGAATAAAACATTTGCAAACAGAAAACACGTAGGGATTTTTCAGACTGAAACTCTGAAACTGAAGGATCCCACATGGTTCCCTGAACTCCTTCAAAAACATGAATGAACCCTGAATGTTTCCTCTTCAGAGCTGGAGGTCAGACTGAGTGTCAGCGAGAAACAGCTGGAAGATCTGAAGACAGAAAACACAGGTAACACCCTGAAGGGTTCAAACTAACTGCAGAGCAATAAATATTGTCTGTTTAAAGTAATAAAAAGTAGAAAAGTCTTTTTTTCCTGCTTAAATAGTGCATGTAGAGATTTTTCGCACTGAAACTGTGGGAGGATCCGGTGAGGTTCCCTGAGGAGCTCCTCTATCATCCTGTTGATTCTTGTAGAAATCTTAATGTTTTATAGACAGGAATTATATACTTCCTCTATTCATATTAAAGATGACTAAACTCCCTTTAAAAAATATTTTACATAAATGTATAATACATGTATTTTTCATTTTCAAGTACACGTTTATTTCTGGTTTATTTTGCGTTTTAAGTTCAGTCTGTCCAACTTTCCTTGATGGAGTCACAACTGATAGAGACTCACAATAACACTACAGGTAGAGTTATGTTTACTTTATTATTGTCATTAACACAAGTACTTATTACTTATTAATGAATCAGATATTTACTGTTTTTTCTTCAGAGCTGGAGGTCAGACTGAGTGTCAGCGAGAAACAGCTGGAAGATCTGAGGACAGAAGACACAGGTAACACCCTGAAGGGTTAAAACTAAACTAACTGTAAATTATTATTAATGTTGTATAATAATATATAAATATATTAACTATGAAATTAATTTGAGGAACTCCTTTATCATGCTGATGGTTCTTGTAGGAACCTTTTTGGCTTTTTATAGACAGGAATTGTATACTTTGACTGTTTGTACTACAGATGATGAAACTCCCTTTCTCATATTTTAAAGTAGTTTGTCTTTGATTTATTTTGTGTTTCAGTTCAGTCTGTTCAGCTTTCCTTGATAGAGTCCAGACTGACAGACAGCTGCAACAACACCACAGGTAGAGTCAGATTTACTTTATCATTTTTATTGACACAAAGGGTTATAAGTCATTAATTAATCTGCGTTGTTCTGTTTTCTCTTCAGAGCTGGAGGTCAGGCTGAGTGTCAGTGAGAAACAGCTGGAAAATCTGAAGACAGAAAGCAAAGGTAACACTCTAAAGGGTTAAAACTAACTGTATATTAATACGAATGTATTATTATATATACAATCGTAATTAAGTTAAGAAGGATAATGTAATTAATTATTGTAATTAATCCACATTTAAACAAATGTAAATGCACCTGAGTTAGCTGGGGACCCAGTTTTCATTGGTAGTCCCTTGCCTCATGTTAAAAGGCATCCTAAAATAGTAAAATAAAAAACAATATGAACGATTAAAGAATGAAATATTCACTGTTTCCTCTTTAGAGCTTGAGGTCAGACTGAGTGTCAGTGAGAAACAGCTGGAAGATCTGAAGGCTGAAAACACAGGTAACACTTGAAACATACGTTATTGATTGACTGTCATTTGTTATTGAATGGATGTGTGATACTACTGTTGTCGTATACATGTGTTGGGCGTACATGAATCACCTTTTAGCTAAGTCACCGATGTCTAGATTCACTACAGGCAGCAGGAAAGGATCAGTTCATCAGGATTCTTTTCATACACTGTATGTGCTACTGTTACTGCACCTTTGTCCTCTGTATGAATTGTATTTTTTTCCTTTTTCTTTCTGTCTTCATGTTTCTATTGTCTGTTATTATGTCAAGGGGCTACAGATGTAAATTAATAGTCCCACTAACTCAGGCAGATTTACATTTGTATTTTGTTCATTAATATGCTGTGCCCCTCTTACATGAACATCCAATTCAATTCAATTAACATTTTCAAACTAAATGTAGTTTAATATTAATGTTGTTTTTTTTTTTTTTTTTTTTAAAAAAAAGAAAATATTAAACATGAAATTAAAAAAAAAAGTGGTAAAGAGTTTGCAGCTGGGTCAAGGTTTTTGCTCAAACAAAACAAACACACAAAAAAACCTTGCGGAGAATCTTCAAACTGAAACTGTGGAGGATCCAGTGAGGTTCCCTGAGGAACGCCTTTATCACCCTGATGGTTCTTGTAGGGACCTTTATGGCTTTTTAACTGACTGAGGAGTATACTGCAAAATTCTGTATTTATATCAGAAATGATTAAACTTATATTTAAATCTTACATTTTAAAGTAGGTGTTTGTCTCTGATTTATTTTGTGTTTTCAGTTCAGTCTGTTCAGCTTTCCTTGACGGAGTCCAGACTGACAGACAGCTGCAACACCACCACAGGTAGAGTTACATTTACTTCAATAATTTAGGTATAGATTATTTATAAATCCAATTAATCGGGACTTAACTGACGAGTTTAACCTAAAAAAATTTTATATGAATGATTGCAAAATTAGATATTTACTGTTTCCTCTTTAGAGCTTGAGGTCAGACTGAGTGTTGGTGAGAAACAGCTAGAAGATCTGAAGACAGAAAGCGAAGGTAACACTCTGAAGGGTTAAAACTGACTGTAGATTAATATGAATCTATTATTATATACAAATATATTAACTATGGAATTCATTGAAAGTGATAAGAAGTTTGTAGCAGGGTCAGAGTTTTCAGTAAAAAGAAAAAAACGTAGTGATTCTTCAAAGTGAAACTGTGGAGGATCCAGTGAGGTTCCCTGAGGAACGCCTCTGTCATCCTGATGTTTCTTGTAGAAACCTTTATGGCTTTTTATAGGCAAGAATCATATACTTATACTATTTATAATACAACTGATTAAACTCCCTTTGTTATATTTTAAAGTAGTTTGTCTCTGATTTATTTTGTGTTTCAGTTCAGTCTGTTCAGCTTTCCTTGATGGAGTCCAGACTGACAGACAGCCACAACAACACCACAGGTAGAGTCAGATTTACTTCAATAATTTAGGTATAGATTATTTATTAATCTGATTAATCAGGACTTTACTGAAAGGTTTAACCTTCAAATAAAATCTGTGTTGTTGATCAGCTCTGGAGGTCCAACTGAGGTCCACTGAGACACAGCTGGGACAGCTGGAGAATCACACTGCAGGTAACAGCATCAGCTCTTCAGTGTAATTTTTAATTATGAATTAATTTAACCATTTAAATAAACATGAATGTTTTCTTGTTCAGCTCTGGAGGTCAGACTGAGTGTCAGCGAGAAACAGCTGGAACATCTGATGGCTGAAAACACAGGTAACACCCTGAAGGGTGAAGCTAACTGCAGATTCATTTTAATGTTGTCAGAATAAAGAGACACAAAGTGGAAAATATTTTGCCCGACTCAAATAGTGCATGCAGTGATTCTTCAAATGAAACTGGAGATTTCTTTGAGGTTCCCTGAGGAACTCCTTATCATCCCGATGGTTCTTGTAGGAACCTTTATGACTTTTCAACTGAAAAGAGTTACACAGTATATTATTTGTATTACAAATGCTTAAAGTCCCTTTTGATATATATCTTTTATGTAAATGTATAACATGTATTTGTCATTGTAAGGAAGACGTTTGTTCTTTTGATTTGTTTTGTGTTTTCAGTCCAGTCTGTCCAACTTTCCTTGATGGAGTCACAACTGACAGAGACTCACAGCAGCACTGCAGGTAGAGTTATTTTTACTTTATTATTTTCATTAACATGAGCGGCCATTAGCGGCTTTTTTTTTTCAGGGTCTGAGGAGTTCCTCTATTTTCTTTATTTTTTAGTTCTGAGCGTCAGACTGAATGAAGCTCAAGATCGTCTGCAGCAGCTCCGAAACATAAACTCAGGTTCGAAGTCAATTTCTTTACAACTAAAAAAAAAAATTATTTGTTCATTTTAGCCACAATAATCAAATCAAACATTTTAACAAAATCAGTCACATTGCAATGTGCAGAAAAAAAAGCTTCTGTGCACAGCTCCAGAAAGCAACTAATACAAAGAAAATGAATCAAAGTAACAGTAAGTCTAAAGAAATGAGCAGTGAAAGTATCATGAGTTTCAGAAATGAACCACTACATACATTATAAGCACATATGACAGGTGGATGAATAATGATGGTTAATTAAAAGTTATGGATGGTGGAAAACGTCATTCAGGTCATAATGTCAGTAACAGTCATTTATACTCAGCAATGGCGTTTTCAAATGTTTGTTAAAAATTCTGCACAGAATTGCAAGAGAGAAAAACAAGAGGATTCATGCTCCAAAAATGATTGAAAATATTTTTTCCTGTATTTTTTGAACTTTGAAATGGGTCAGTTTGACCCACAAACAGGAGGGTTAAATAAAAAAGAGGAATCTTTTATACATTCAAATATTAAAGTGTCAAAATTAAAAACATTGTTGTTTGTTGCCAAATTTCTTGATTATAAAATCTTTCAATGATTAATAGATATTTTTGGTGCATTAAAGTGAAGAAAATCGCAGTGTTTTCATTATAAACAGAACCAAAATTAACATAAATATTAAATATTTAAAGATCTTTTTTAAAAGGGTTTAAAAGGTTTTACCCTCAATATAATAAAAGAGATTATTTTCAATGTAAATGCTGCCAAACATGTTTTTATTGCATTAAAACTTGATGTGAAACTTTTTGTCTTGCAGGTGGTCTGAAGGTGGCATTCTCAGCTGGACTGACTGATTCAGGGTCAGTCGGACCGTTCAACGAACAGACGACTCTGATCTTCTCTAAAACCATCACCAACATCGGCCAAGCTTACAACCAGACCGCAGGTAAACCCCGTCACCTGAGCAGCCTGATCCCTGACCTCCAAAAGAAAAACCGTCCTGTGAAAATATTCCTGTTTTCCTGATGCACAAATGAAAGAGCATCAGAGTCATTCACGACTCTAAAGGGTTTTATGCCTCGGTGCAGCGGACGCAGGACACTTCATGTTTTCAGGCTTTTCTTCTGTCCGTCGGCCCGTTCTTGTGAACACGATGTCTCAAGAACGCCTTGAGGGAATTATTGTTGTATTAATTGTGTGTAGTTTTCATTATGGCAGAATTCTGTTTTATTTATTACATGTGATGTTATGCAGGTGTCATGTGATGTGTTATGTCAGCATCTGTGTTTGGAAGTTGCTATTTTTTTAGTTTCTTTTTTTTTAGCGTTAACATAATAAAGGTGACCGTGGGTTAATTTCACCCTGCTCTGTGTCTGCCAGGTGTGTTCACAGCTCCTGTCCGAGGACTTTACTTCTTCAGCTTCACGGCTGCAGATTACCTGAAGGGTTACATGGGACTCTACCTGTACAGGAACAACCAGCCAATCATCTTCAGCCTGGACCTCAACGACCATGGCGGCTACGCCTCCACGTCCAATGGCGTGGCTCTGCAGCTGGAGGAGGGCGACGGCATCCGCCTCAGCCTGCCCGCCAGCTACCGTCTCTACGACGACTCCCGAAACTTCAGCGTGTTCTCGGGTTTCCTGCTGTTCCCCCTCTGAGGAGAAGGACCGCCGGATCAGGGGACAAGTGAGACGTCCTCTCAGCAACAAAGTGTCCTCTCAGGTATAGGACTGGCTTCAGAGACTGGACTTCTATTTTGGTAAAGTGAAAGACTTCCTGATGTACTGATGATGTCACAATAAAATAATGATGTTTACATCGATGAAGCTGATAAAAACAGGCTTTGTACGCTCATGAAAGACACAGAAAAGTCAAGGAGTTTGCACTTTTCCCAGTCCTGGAAAAGTTTCAGGAAACTAAATAAACATAAGTCCTGGATTTTTTTCCCGTAAGCATGTAATGTCACATGATGTGTTTAAGGACCACTGGAAATTTGAAAATCAAACTATACTTCAAATGAACGTTTCTTGAAAATATTTAAAGAAAGAAAAAAAAAAAAATCACCCAAAAATTTTAAAGAAAAATAAAATTGCCAAAGGCAAAGAATTCACCAGAACTTTTGAAAGAAAAATACATTGCTTAATTTGTTGAAAAAAGGCCAAAAATGTATCTGTAAAAATTTCCAAAAATGTTAAAAAGAATAAAAAATCACCAAAATATTTTCTTCTCAAAAAAAATAAGATTTGAAAGAGAAACCTACATTTTTCATTTGAAAATTGCTAATTTAAAAGAAAATATTACCAAAACTATTTAAAGAAAAAAAATGGCAGTAAAATAAAAAACACAATCCAGTCACTCAAAGTTGCATGCCTCTTCCCTTAAGCCATAAAACCATCGGACCCTCCCCAGTGTTAAAAAAAACTGACATGGCTCACCTTTTTGCCCCTCCCCTCCCCTCTCATAAATAACAAACGGTCCCTTAGTTATATTTGAATTCTCAATTATAATTATGCTCTGAATTTGTTTTTGTTTTTTAAAATAATATACATTTTTAAAAACGTGATGAAGAAGAACCAATAAGGCGTATCGATGGTCATTTCAGAGAATGTTTGGTCTTTAAATTTTATCTCAAAGTCCTGAAAATGTATTGGCAAAAATATGTATGAACCCTGTAAATATTAATAACATTAATTTAAAAAAAACCCTCAAAATTCAGAAAAAGTCTCAAACTTTTATTAAATTTAGACAAAAACATGAAAAGATTTCCAACTGAACTTTGACCTGTTGGTTAGTGAGAAAGTTGTTGTTACAACAAACTGTTAAAAACAATCAAACCCCAAATTTAAACCCGACGAGCCCCAAAAGTGTTTCCGTAATAACAGCTATAAAAATGTACATCCTCCTGTTAACGTCCAATAATAAAACGCGTCTGCTCCGTGTTCAAACATCGGCAGAATAAATACAAACTAAACGTCTCGCTCAGTTCAAACAGGAAGTCCGTTTTAGATTCAAGTGAAGTCAGGAAACAACATTTACATCAAACAGAGGAACAACAAAGTTTGTTCAGAGTCTTGTATTGCTGTTTGCTCCTTTAAAAAGTCTCTACGGTCTAACATCAACGTCTCTACGGGACTAATCAAGAATGATCCAAACCAGCTGATCAGGTTCCCTCCAAACAAACGGCGGGAACGAAAGAAAACAAAAAAACAGGAAAAATGTCTTTAAAAAACAACTTGTTAAAAAGTTGAACTTCTAATAAAAAGCTCTTGTAAGACTTTAAGAGGACAAAGAGAGCTGTGTAAAAAAGGAGGAAAAAAGTCCACAAAATCAAAATGGCTTCAGGTCCTTCATCTGTGAGGAGGAGTAGGAGGAGGAGGAGGAGGAGGAGGTGTAAAGTAGATGAGGATGAGAGCGAGAGGAGAAGAAAAGCCAGACGAGACGATGAACTTGGACACAGAGGAGCAGACTGAAGAGGAGGAGGCGAGGGGCGAAAAGGAGGAGACGATGACAGAGGAGGAGATGTTCTGGAGGAGGGAGTGCTGAAAAGAAAAAGGCTGATGAGGAGGAGGAGGAGGTGGAGAGGAGGCGTGTTCAGTCTGTGGCGTTGTTGATCCTGCGGTGGACGGCCTGCAGCAGCAGCAGTGAGTACTCCTCCAGCAGCGCCGCCGTCTTCGCCTCCCCCACTCCTCCCAGCCCCCCCCCTCCTCCCGGAGTGCCGGCGGTGCCGAGCGGCAGACAGTCGAGCTCCGCCCTCATCGTCTGGAAGGCCTCTGAAAGGACGCCAGCCATCTGACGCTGGTCGGAGGCGGAGTCATCGTGGGAGGAGCCACTCACCTGGAGGAGAAGAGACAGGTGAGCATCGGACTGCACGTTAACTTATTTATTTATTTTTTTATTTAAAATTTTTCATTTTTAAAAATTTTTGGAGATCTTTTTCCATTTAAAATATTGGTTAATTTCTAAAAAAAAAAATATTTTCTTTTAAAAAATGTTTAGGATTTATAAAATTTGGGGGAAATTTTTCTTTTTTCTTTTTTACATTTTGGCAATTTTCTTCTTTTGAATTTCTAGTGATTTTAAAACAAAATAATTTTTTCTTTTGAAATTTCTGTTAATTCATAAAGACTTTAGACTTTATAAAGACTTTTCAAAGCCTCGTTAGGCGACTTCTTTCCCCTGACAGGTGGGGACACAGACAGCATCCCTCAGGTGAGTTCACACTCCAACACGTCATTGACTTTATGAGCGTCTGACACAGAGTCACATGACCAACTCACCTGTCTGTACAGGTGTGTGGCTTTCCTGAAGCAGCTCGTCAGCTCATTAGTCAGAGCTCTGCACGTCTCCATGCTGATTGGCTGATCTGCACAGAGAGAGAGAGAGAGAGAGAGAGAGGTAAGGTCACTCTACCAACAACAACACACACATACTGGTATTTCTATGTTTGTGAGGACCCTCGCTGACACAGGGCATCACCTGGCCCCTTACCTCAACCTTCATGACTACATGCAAACCCCGACCTGATGCTATCCACATAAAGAGGATTTGCTTTTTTTAATGATTGCTGACGTGTGAGGGACCTGTCGGCACAGATTATTCCTTTTACTTTATTAAAGAAATAATAACTTAGTTAAAAAGAATTAAAAAAGGAACAGGAAAATTGCTTTAAAACAAGAAAAAAATAAATTAAAAAACTAAAACAACAATTTAAAGGCATACATTTTTTTTCTAAAATAAAATACTAAATATATGGTCATAAGGATTATACATAATTTTCTGGAAAGTTTTTCCTTAATATCTTTAAATGTTCCTCTCTTTTTTAAACAAATTTTCAGGTCATTTTCTTTTCACCTTTTACTAAATTCTTTTTTTTGCAGGACACTTCTTGCCTGGTTGCTTGTTGCCAGATTGCTTCATGTTGTAAAAGAAATCTGACCGGATTGCTTCGGTTTAAGGGTTAAATAGCTTGTGAAAGGCATCTTAACACAGCACAAGGAAACTGATGTCACTCCAGGTTTCAAGGGGTTAAACAGGCCTTCAATGTCCTCATGTTCCAATTATGTCCCCACTCGGTGCTAAAACACATGGGTCCTCACTATGTGCAAGTACACTTTTTGAACTTTTCCTTCAAAACAAACGTGACCGAACTGAGAGAGTGAAGAAGAAACGAAAAGACGTGACGTGTAGAGAGGAAGAAGTGACAGATACAAAACCTAAGAGGAGTGAAACGTCTCACCCGTCGGTACGGAGCGAGAGGAGGAGGAGTAATGAAGAGGAGGAGGAGGAGTGATGAAGAGGACGCTACAGGTGAGGGGCGGAGCCAGAGCCCTGAGCCCAGATGTGACAGGATGGAGGGATGAGGAGGAGGAGGAGGAGGAGGAGAGTCCAAACCTGCGTCGTCTCTCTGCTCCACGCCCCCGCTGCCTGCAGGAGTCTGAGGCTCCTCCTCCTGTTGGGGGGGAGTCAGGGGGGAGACGGAGACCGGAGGCGGCCGCGATGAGGAAGACAAGGAGGCCAGGGAGGGCTTGTCTGGAAGCTGCCTGCTGCTGCCGGGGACTCGAGCCTGGAGGCCACGGGGAGGAGCGCCCGCCTGGTTACCATGGTTACCCAGAGACGAAGAGGAGGTGACGACGACTGGGACGACGACGGCGTTGGGGGGCATGGCCAAAGCTGTGATGGAGGGCACCACGGCAACAAGAGGAGTGTCTTTGACCTGAGAGGACGAGGTCACTGCCGCTGACGATGTCACTGCAGGATCCTCGCCAGACTCCGGGATGTTGAGGCCATCGCCCACGGAGACGGAGCGTGACATCTTGGCCATGGAGCTGGCGGTGGGGCTCATGTAGGACCGAGACGCCACCGAAGTAGAGGAGGACAAAGACTTCCTCGGGGTGGCGACAACAGACGGAGCGGCGGCTGTTTCCTGTTGGGGGGACCGTGGGGATGCCGCGGGGCTGGGTCTCTGAGGGGGAGGGGCTACAGATGGCGGGCGTCTGGGAGAGGAGGGGAGGGTGGTGGGACGTTGTGGGAGGAGGAGCAGCTCACTGGGGACGTCTCTGGATGGACATGAGGCTGAGACAGAGCAGTCACCTACGGAGAGAGACACGGTGTTATATTCAGGTCTAAAAACAGACCCACCGTCCCTGAGGTCAAGTCCAGGGTCCTTTAGGACCTAAAATTCTAGAAAAGTCCTAAAATCCTGTCCTAAAATCTGAGAAATGTCCTGGACTCTGACAAATGTCCTAAAATCTGATCTTGAAATCCGAGTAATGTCCAAACATCTGAGAAATGTCCAAAAATCCTACAAATGTCCTCAAATCCTTGAAATTTAGTTGACTCTCACCTGTGTGTTTTTGGCGTGTTGAGTCTCACCTGTGTGTTTTTGGCGTGTTGAGTCTCACCTGTGTGTTTTGGCGTTTCTCACCTGTGTCGCTAAGCAGACTCTGGACTGACTGGGTCTTCCGGAGTCCAGCAGAGGAGTTCAGATGGGATGCGGCGGCCCGGGCCGTCGAGCCCAGGTTCCTCTTGGATTCAGTTTGGACCTTCTTCTTCAGTGGTGAGGGCCGGTGGGCCTGCTGGACCGGCGCCTCCTCCTCTGCCTCTGCCCGACTCTGAGGTGGATCTGACCCCTTCTGGATCTGCTCCCCGCCCTGAGGAGACAAGGTTTGGTCCTGCGAGTGTACGGGCTCCTCTAAGGAGAACTTTTGGTCCTGCTTGTGCTTCTGGTTTTGGTCCTGGTTCAATGACACCCTCCTGTCCTGGGTCCGGTTCTGATTCTCCTCCATGAGAGGTCGGACCTCTGAGACTAGAGGACGGGCTTTCACCTCCCCTCCTCCTGCTCCTCCTCTGGTGGTCCGAGATGGGAGAGGAACCACGGCCCGACTGAGGAACAGAGGAGACTTTACATTAGAAACACAACAAACCAGAACCAGAACCAGAAGGATTTGGACTTTCAGCTCCTCTGATCAGACGACACATGGTGAGGAAACAGGAAGTGGATCTTTACCTTCCAGCTGAATTCTGGGAGAGGAACCTGGAGGAGATGCTGAGACTTTCGCTGGAGCTGTGAGACCCTCGACTCGGACTTCCTGCCAACACAGACACAGATACAGAAATCAGAGCAGCCTCGTCCCCCTCAGGTCTGTGCAAACATCTTTTAATCTGTTTATGGTGTTGATGCTGTTAATGATGTCGACACTGTTTATGGTGTTGAAGCTTATGAAGCTGTTTATGGTGTTGCAGCTTTTTATAGTTAACGCTGTTTATGGTGTTGATGCTGTTTATGGTGTTGATGCTGTTTATGGTGTTGGAGCTAATTATGATATTGACACTGTATATGGTGTTGATGCTGTTTACGGTTAACGCTGTTTATGGTGTTTAAGCTGATTATGGTGGAATGTTCATGGTGAGACGGTGTTGACTCTGTTAATGGTGTTGATGCTGTTTATGATAACACTGTTTATGGTGTTAATGGTTTTTTCCCACCTGTTACAGGTTTTTTTTGGGGGGGAGTTTTTCCTGAGACGATGTGAGGGTCTAATATCAGAGGGATGTCGTATGCAGTCAAGGCCTCTGAGGCAAACTGTGTTCTGTGATAATTGACTTTATTAATAAGTGAGCTAAATTGAATTGAATTGACGCTGTTTTTGGTGTTGAAGCTGTGAAGGTGTGACAGTGAAACGGTGTTAACACTATCTGTGGTGTGAACACTGTTTTGGGTGTATGTGCTGTTCACGATGTATATGGTCACTCAAGATGGCGCCGCGGATGGCTGCCTCGGTGTGTTGGTGCGCACTGTTTTGTCTTGTTTTGTTTGTTAATTCTGCTCCTACACCAGAGAAGAGCTCATGAACATCAGGGCCTCAACCCCTGATGATTTATTCCCGGAGTTTATTGCGCCTTCTGTGGATTTATTGGACATTCTGGTCAAAGGTGCACTCACTTTGGCTCATGCAGTGAAGCGCCGGAGGAGAGGGAGACGCGCCGGTGCGCTTGTGCGTCTCCGTAAGCGCGGACGTCGCACACCTTTACCTGGGATGTTTCTCTCCAACGTGCGCTCACTGGGAAATAAACTGGACGAACTTCAGCTACTGTTGGGGAAGAACAGAGACTTCTCTTCATCTTCTGTTCTGTGCCTCACGGAGACGTGGCTGTGTGGAACGACACCGGACTCTGCGCTGCAGCTGGCAGGACTCCAACTCCTCAGAGCGGATCGCCACACGGAGCTGTCCGGCAAGATGAAAGGTGGCGGTATCTGTTTTTACACGAACAGTGGCTGGTGTAACGACGTGACAGTGATCCTTCAGCACTGCTCTCCTCATCTGGAATCTTTTATTATCAACTGCAAACCTTTTTATTCCCCCCGTGAGTTCGCTTCATTCATTTTCTTTTTTTCTATATTTATGTTGCACCAAACCACCAGAACAAATTCCTCGTATTGTGTTAACTATACCTGGCAATAAATCTTTTTCTGCTTCTGATTCTGATTCTGATATGATGTTGTCATGTAGATGGTGTTGGTGTTGACAGCGGTGACGGTGTTGAAGGTATTTATGGTTTTCATGCTGTTGAGGTTTTTGTAGGTGTGGATGGTGCTGATGTTCCAGAGGTGATGTAATGTAATTTTATTTCAGGGACAGAAACAAAGAAACGTGAATCTTATATAAAACAAGGACAGATGCGTTGTTCAAGGTTCAAGGCCGCCCCCCCCAAACATAAAAAATCTAATTTGTGCAAAATTGCAGCTATAAATTATTTATTAATTATGTGTTTTGATGTGTGTCTCTATAACTGTAGCTGTACCTGAGCCTGAGAGGTCGCTCAGTGTCACAAAGTGTTCCTTCAGGAAAGCTTCTTGGTCTGGAGTCTGAGGGACGACCTGAGAGGACCTGACCCCTCCTCCTCCTCCTCTTCCTTCTCCTCTTCCTCCTCCTCCCTCCTCTTCATCCTCCTCCGGCTCAGAGGAGTTTCCGTCCACACTGAGAGGCTCTGTGGGCTCCGAGTCTAACAGATGAGACAGAGGGGTTAAAAAAGAGTACGACTGGGTACTAGTTAGCGACAGACACACAGAATCTCTGTGTCTGTATGTGTCTCTGTCTCTGTCTCTGTCTCACCGTCTCCTGCAGGTCTGACTGGACTGGACAGTGAGGAGCTGAATCCCAGTGAGCAGCCACTGTCGGGACTGGGTTTGTCCTGACGTCCGCCTGTAGCAACGGGACACGCCTCCTTCACCTGGAACTCACTGACAGGAAGGGGCGGGGTTTAAAACATCGGACACAGACAGAATCTGCTGATGATGTCATCAACAAACAGTCCTACCTTCCTGCCAGGCTCACTCTGTCCTCCCATTGGTCAGGATACAGCACCAGCACCTCCCTTTCAGGGCTCTGATTGGACAGCCGGATAAAGTCTGGCCTCTGATTGGTCCTCGCCTCGTCATCGTCCGCCTGGACAGAGTCACACACCGTCAACTCGACCAGGTCCAAAAAATCTCAAATGTTTATCAAAATACTTTGAAATCAATTTCATGTTAATAGACTGACTGATTAACCAACTAATGATTGTGGCTGGACTGCACAAACTCTTAATTTCATTGAATTTAATTTATGACAAAATATCCTATTCTATAAGTGAGTTGGATCAGGTGGTGGGGGAGGTTCCTGAGCAGACCCGTAGACCCAAATGTGTAGTGAGGGTGAATTGGGAACAGCTGGCGGGGGCCCCTGTTCACGATGTCTTCAACCCACATCTCCGGAGGAACTTCTTGCGCATCCTGGGGGAGGTTGGGGTTGGGGACATGGAATCCAAGTGGGCTGTGTTCAAAACCTCCATTGTGGAGGCGGCTACTAGAAGCTGTGGTCAGAAGGTCGTTGGTGCTGTTGGAGGCAACCAGAGGACCTGCTGGTGGACACCAACGGTGAGGGAGGCAATCAGGCTGAGGAAGAAGGCCTTTCCGGCTTCCTTGGCCCGGGGGTCTCCTGAAGCAGCGGACGGGTATCGGTTGGCCTGTGCCTCTTTGTGGATGATGTGGTTCTGTTGACATCATCACACCGTGACCTCCGGCATGTAGTGGGGCTGTTTGCAGCAGACTGTGAAACGGTTCGGATGAGGGTCAGCACTTCCAAATCTGAGGCCATCGTTCTCTGGCGGAAAATGGCAGACTGTCCCCTCTGGGTGGTGGGAGAGTTGCTTCCCCAAGAGAAGGAGTTCAAGTATCTCTGGGTCTTATTCACGAGTGAGGGTAGAAAGAAGCGTGAGATGGACCGGCGGTTTGGTGCGGCGTCTGCAGTAACGTGGGAATTGCATCTGACTGTCGGGGTAAAGAAGGAGCTGAGCCAGAAGGCGAAGCTCTCGATTTACCAGTCCATCTATTTCCCAACCCTGACCTACGGTCATGAGCTCTGGTTAGGACCGAAAGGTTGCGATCACAGATACAAGCGGCCAAAATGAGTTTCCTCTGCAGGGTGGATGGGCTCAGCCTCAGAGCAAGAGTTAGGAGCTGGGACATCCGGGAGGAGCTCGCAGTAGAGCTGCTGCTCCTCGGCGTCGAAAAGGGCCAGTCGAGGTGGTTCGGGCATCTGATCAGGATGGCTCCTGGGCACCTCCCACTGGAGGTGTTTCAGAAAACGTCTGACTGTTAGGAGGCTCTGTGGCAGACCCAGAATGCGCTGGAGGGATTACACATCTCGTCTGGATGATGACAATGGATGGATGGATGGGCAAATACCTCGAATTTATACTTAAGTGCTTTACTTGAGTAAATGTACTCAGTTACATTCTGTCCCTAGGGACGCCTCTGTTTGCTGAAGACTGTGAAATTCGATCAAAAGCTCCAGGAAGTTTGATCGTGTTTGTGTTCTCACCCATGCAGAGGGGACCTGCAGACTGACAGTGCTCCCCAGCTCTTGATTGGTCCTGTGAAGCCCCACCTCCACACCTGGGCCCCTCCTCTTCAGGCTGTAGGGGGAGGTGTTAACAGCGAGGGGGCGTGTCTTCACCTAAGTGTGCCACACAAAAAGGTGAGGTTAACTTCATCCTAAAATGAGGGGTTTTCTGAATGGAATTTGGTTTGTGGTTGTTTTTATTGTTATTCTGACCTCCTGCTGCTCCTCCTGCTGCTCCTCCTGCTGCTCCTCCTGTCTGTCCGGACAGTACGAGTCCAGCAGTCTCAGGTCTAACATGGACTTCACCATCAGGACGCCGTCACTGCCCGTCCTCCTGGACCATCGACGGCGAGGAAGTCGACCGCCGGGCGCCTCCTGAGGGCCACAGAGAAACACTGAGGTACACGTCTGTTTTCTGAATGATACCTGCAGAGCTCACACTTCACACACATTTAGAATGATTGTTTCAGATTTCCAGTCGGGTTTTTTTGTAAACACAAAAATGTAATGCAGATCATCACATCTACCAACCTTCCTGCAGCACTGAGAGTCCAACTTCTCATCAGACATTTCTGCAAAAAAAATAAAATGGGACAAAATTTATTTTACTCATTTATTGAAGAGCAACAATTCAGCATTTAACACAAACCAGCAGTGTAACGAAACAAAGTACTTTTACTAGAGTACTGTACGTCAATATGGTTTGACACTTTAACTGAGTATTTCCTTCCCAGCTGGAATGAAACATAAATGATGTCAGAGAGTCAATAAACATTAACACATTTATTTGGAAAAGTCAGAGTATACTATGTTGTAAGTATTTGGTTCCAAACATCACAGTGTAATAATGTCAAAGATATTCATTCAAAAAATGAAAGTATATTCTGTAAATAAAACAATCACTAATTGTCATCATCGTATTATAGTGTGTCTTAAAAAGTCACAGAATTGTATGTCATAAAAACTGTGTCGAAAAAGTCATTGTATAGTATGTCGAAAACAAAGTTCAGAGTATAGTTTGTCAAAAATCATTCAAAAGGTATGTTATAAATATAGTATAGTACATAAAAAATCATTTCAACAGTCACAGTATAGTATGTCATAACCCTTTGCTGCATGTCATCCCCTCTCTGTCCCCCTTTCACATGAACACTCTTTTCTGTCAAAGAAAGGCGAAAAAAGCCCCCTCCCAAAAAAAGAGTCATAGTAGAGTATGACAAAAACTTCAAACATCTAAAAGAGTAAAAAGTAAATAAAAAATAGTATGACAATTTTTTTTTACTAAAAGTTGTAGTATATGACAAAAACATTTTACTACACGAGTCCTAATATAGTATGACATTTTTTTTTCTAGGAGTCGTACTATAGAATGAAAAGAAATCCACTAAAAGAGTAGTATAGTATGACATAAAATATTTCCATACTATACTATGACTTTTACAGTCCATTTTCTGACATGCTACTTCATGATGTTTTTGGCTTTTTTTGACATAGTATACCATGACATGTCTCGAAACTATTTTATGTGGTTTTAGCTGTTTTTTGAACGTCATATTTTGATATTTTCCAACAAAAAAAATTACTAAAAGAGCCATAGCACAGTGTGACAAAAATATTCACTAAAGAGTCGTAGTATTGTATGACAAAAAAAAATACTAAAAGAGTCATAGTAAAAAATACTTTACTAAAAAGTCATAGTGTGACAAGAAAATTCACTAAAAGAATCACAGTGTAGTATGACAAAATTCTTAACTAAGAGTTGTAGTATAGTATGACAAAAATTATTTTAGTAAGCGTACTATAGTATAAAAAGAAATTCACTAAAAGAGTTGTAGTATTGTACAACAATTGTTTTTTACCAAGTCATAGTATAATATGAAAAAAAATGAGCTAAAAGAGTTGTACTACAGTATGATTAATTTTCATACTATACTTTTTCGGTCCATTTTCCGACACGTTACATTATGATGTTTTTGGCTGGTTTTTACATTACTATGACGCGTCTCGACATGCTAAACTAAGTGGCTTTCAGTTGTTTTTTGGACATGTCACATTTTGACATTTTTCGACATACTTTATTATGTCATACTCATGAGTCAGAGTGAAGAGAGAGACGAGAAAAACTTCAGTGAAACAGTGGTAGTTTAGCATGACAAAAAAATTTACAAAATTACAAAAGTCATAGCATGTCAAAAATATTTCAGCACTATTTACATTAGCATTTGTGTCACCATGGTAACAGACCTGTCTCCTCCTCCTCCAAGCATCCTGCTGTGACCACATAAGGACAGCTGCTCTCCTCCTCCTCGTCTTCCTCCTCCTTGTCACTGTCAGACGACATTGTAACGACTCGAGGAGACGAAACCTCCCTGGTGCAAGAAACACACACACATACCAGTTGTGAGATAATTTCTCACATATTGTGAGGTTATCAGCAGCCGTGAAACGTGTCCAACATTCACCTGAGGTTCAAAGCTCTTTGCTGAGGTGGATTCTGGGAGGTCTGAGTGCTGCTGGGAGGTCGGAGGTCAGCGAGCCGCTGTCTCATCCGAATGGTCAACTCAGGACTGAGACGCCACACAAAGATACAGCTGCACGCATGCGCACACACACACACAGATAGACGTTTCATTCTTTTTAGTTGATTTGATTTACAAAATGTCCTAAACATATGCTGAACTTTGGACTCAGTCAGCAGACACGTACCTGTCTCCAGACACTGTGATCAGGTGTCTGCAGTCGCTGCTAAACTTCAAACCAGTTACGATCTCTGAGAGACAGAAGGACAGACAGAGACATGGCTGGTGTTAAATATCCATTATTCACAAGTGTGAAACATGCAATCCTTGGCGTGTTTCTCCTCCTAGAAGGCTGATGCCTTTCAAACCTAACTTGGTTAAGTTTAGTTTGATAGTGTTAAGTTTAGCATTGTCTTCATGTGCATCAAAAGTACTTCAACACTTAAAATTGTACATAAAAGCTGACTGCTGACTTCAATGACAGGTTTAATTCAGCTCAGTAATCTTTAATAAGATAATAGTTTTGTTGTTGTGGTGTAGAACTCCTTGCTACTAGACAAGATGGGCATAACAATATCATGAAAACATCATAGTGTAGTACATCTAGGTAATTTCACCAGAACATCATAGTAAAAGATGTCATCAAAATGACCCAAAATGGCACCAAAATGTCATAATACAGTATGTTGTCAAAAATGTCTGACATGTAAAAAAAAAAAACCAGACTGAATACGACATTTTATATCTTGTAGAGACACGTCATAGTGTACAATGTTGAAAAAAAGACCAAAAACGTAATAATTAAGCATGTTGAAAAAATGATCGAAAAGGTAAGGCTATAGTATGGCACAAATGTCAAAAAATGGCACGTTCCAAAACTGGCTGAAAACACAACTAAAAAGCTTAAAATAGCGTGCTGAGTCACGCCATAGCAAAGACTTTTGCAAAAACGGCCAAAAACACCTTAATAATGCATGTCCAAAAAATGACCGAAAAAAAGGCAAGGCTATAGTATGGCAAAAATGTCAAA
This sequence comes from Plectropomus leopardus, assembly GCF_008729295.1. Taxonomy (NCBI): domain Eukaryota; kingdom Metazoa; phylum Chordata; class Actinopteri; order Perciformes; family Serranidae; genus Plectropomus; species Plectropomus leopardus. Next base: position 16,884 of record NC_056476.1, on the reverse strand, counting down.
AAAAAAAATTAACTGTTACCGGGGCTGGGCTGTCATTACCGTTTAGCCAACTAGCTGTTAGTCCGCCCCGGTGTCAGTCCGGTGTTAGTCCGCCCCGGTGTCAGCCCTCTGACGCCGGGGCGGCTCCTTTTCTCTGAACTCAAATTGTTTCAGAACATCACAGAAAACGCGTAGAACGTTCCACAGCAGCGTTCCATCAGTGCTCCCCGGAGCGCATGCGCCATGTCCCGCGCCCTCGTAACAAACCCATGCACGCGCATCTTCGATTCAAATAAAGCGTAGAGTTTGACGTTAAATTCGGACTTTATCGTCAGTTATGATGTCATGATTACACACTTATTGAATGCAAATATTAATTCTGTCTTTAACGATGAATAACGTTACATTCCAGCGTTTAATCTCACGACGTAATAACGGCGGTATTGGCTGGTTATAAACCGTCTTTATGAATTCATACAAAGGCTGCTGACTCGTGTAGAACAGCCGTGTCCGGTCGGTGGTTCGGTTCACTCTTAAAAAAAAGAAAAGAAACGAAAACAAAAAACCGTTTGAACGTTTGACGTTTGAACAGACTGATATTCGGTCAGAGCAGCAGCGCCATCATGGCTGACGCTCTTCGTCCCGGACACGATTCCTCCGCCTGTTTCTGCTCTTTATTCACGAACAGTCCGTCGATTTATTACAACAAGTGAAATACGGCCCACATCTGCCCGCCGTGTTGCGGACTCTGCGGGCGTCCAGCTCGGTGATAACGCGACGGAGTCCGCTGCTGCCGTGACCGAACACGAGCACCGAACCGCGGCGTCGGCTGCCTCGCGGATCGCTGAAAACAAGAACCGGGTCGAACTCACTGGCGCGTTCGGAACGTTGGAACGTCGGAACGTTCCATCAGCGACAAACAGAAGCGGAACGGTCCCACAGCTACAATCACACTTAACCGTTTCCTCGCCACACTGCTTTAATCCCAAAACCGCATTCTATTTAAATTCACCCTGATCTTTAAATAAATGAGGTCGATCATTATGAAACTCTCATGTCTGTCTGTAGTTTGTAAATGGTTCCTGTAACGTGAGAATAAAGCCCCAAACTGTTGCACCGGAAACCGATCCACCAGAACCACAGGTTCGAGTCCGTTTCACTCGGTTAAAATGCAGTAAAATCCCAGATGTAAGAGAAGAAACTGGAGACCATCCGTCCGTTTGTCTGTCCGTGAAGCCTGATGTGTCATGGCGTCTGTCCTCGGCTTCTCGGCGGTTCAAACACTCCGACGAACAGTCCATCAGGTGCAGGTGAATCTGCACAGCAGCACACATCACCCCGCTGGTCCGCGGCTGCCCCCCGCACATAACGGACCGTAGATTTCCCGGTGTCGGTGCCGAGAGCCACCGGGACCAGTTTTGAACCAGGTGGCGGCAGCAAGATGGCGTCGGAGGCTGCGCAGTACCGAGGAAGACGGAGACGGGGCGATGACGTCTCACAGCAAAGACACCGCATGTTTCCCCCGCAGTTAGAAAACATCCACGATGTCGACCGACGGAAAACAGACGGTACCGCTCGGATTCACGTTACACCGTCGAAATATTTGACGAGTTCGACCACGCAGAAGGTAATCCGTGTGCCGGAGCCGGAACACGTGGCGGCAGAGGGTCGTACCGACCGACCGGGAGGGTTAGCCCGGTGTTAGGAGGGCAGCCATTACTGGGCTGTGCAGCAGGCCTGCTGCTGCTAGCTAGCGCCATTCTCCTTAAACACCACATTTAACCCTCTGCAGACCAAGTTATTGACGGGAAACTGATCAGAAATTGTTTTTAGTTGTTACTTGATCAATTTACCTGAACTGAGCTAAACTTAGTAGAAGTTTTATGTGGTTGCATGTTTTCAGGTCTACATGCCGCTGGTGAATGTGACATTTTTTGTTATTTAGTGATAATAGTAGTAGGACAACATGTGGAGCTGCTTGGTATGTGATTTTGGTCATGTGACTAATAGACTGGCAGTGGGCCTGGAGTTTGGTTGGGTTGTTGTGATATTCAGGTGGTCACTTTTGGGAATTTACCTGCTGTTTCATAGTTAGTCTTTAAAACACCACAGTTTAACAGAGTAACTCATGTGATGAACAGTGCACATTTAGACTCAAAACCACCCAGGTTGGGAATCATCAGAGACCCCACAATCTGATATTATCAAAACACTCGTGTCACCAACATTCTTGTGATGTTAGACGTGTTGCAATATGCTGTGCATTGCAATAACATATGTTATATGTATATGTTGTGATTTATTACCTCAACTGTCCCCAAAGGAAAACTCTGACAGCATCTTTTTTTATCTCATAAGATAAAGTGTTTTAACATCAGTCATTTTTAATGCCACAACATTTTGGGGACTGAATAAAAGTAATAGATTTTATTATTTCAGTAGGCTATCAAAACTTTGATTTGTGTTGTCAATGTTCATAAGTTATACATATATTATAGTTGATACTTGTGCATCAATGTGATATTGCCATGCAAAACTATTGCGATACTTTGCTGTATCAAATTTCTGCCCCACCTCACAGAACACTGTGACTGTTGACCTGCAGGATCGTAGCAGTGGGCAGGTAGCAACTGTATGTTCACTTGTTGAAGCTTTTGTTTCCTCCACTGATAATAATGGGATTTGCAATTTCTTTTAAAAGGCTTAAGTGATAAACTAGCCTGTGTTCATGGTGATGAAGGAACAACAGCATGGCTCACTGATGCATTTTAACAACAACAGAGGAAGAAGACATATCAGGCTGTAGATACACACTATACTTGACTGTAGACACGTTCACTTTTGATTTGACGAGTGACTATTCCCAAAGTCATGCGCAATCAATAGCAAAATATCTGTACAAAATGCTATAAAGACAAGAGTGATGACATGAGCGGTGTTGAGTAGCACAAAGCATTGTTAGATTTTAGGACACAGAAGTTACAGTAGACGATGCAGTGAAGTTTATATCTTAAACAGCTTGAAATCATGTTAGAATAGTGAATATTTGCTGCTTTCTCACAGCCAACGTGGTGAAACAGATTGCTAATGGAGTGTAGTTTTTCAGCTTTCCAGCTTGGAAGCAAAACAGTGGAACTCAGGTTGTCCAAAATCTAAGACAACAACAACATTGCCACAAGTATAACATTAATGATTAAAAAACAAGAAAAGACAATAATCAAAATGGCTCCACGTTTACATTACCACAGCAGAAACTAGTCCAAAACAATAAAAGAATAGCAGCAGCAAAAACAACAATTCTAAGTCGCTTTGGCTGGAAAACACACTTCGTAACAAACTTAACATCAACCAAAATGTGGCCATAGTGAAACACAAATAGTAAATATGATGCAGTGTTGGCCTGGGAAAAAGATCTTGTTTTCTTGAGTTTAAAGTGGTGACACTATGAGATGCATGTGGTGACAGGTATTGATTTGTTTACCGACTTTTGTGTGATTTTCTAGTCACTAAATCTTAAAATCTGCAGGTCTGGCTCCCATGCAGTTGTGAATTGAAGGTGGGCCTTGAGAGGTTTATAATTTTGGAGCTGCTCTATTCAAGTTTTTGTTCGCCACAAAACGCGTCTCAGAAAAACACCTTCGTAAATGTTACATTGAGTAGATTAATGAGATCACCTGACTGCTCCTTTTGTTCGTATGGATCAGGGTGTTTATTTGCTTAAATTTTGTAAAGTAGCGTTTATTTGCTTATTAGTTAAGCTTCTCTCGATAGGAAGTGTTGCATATGCTCTCCGACCAGTCCATTCTTATTTTTTTTTACCTTTAAAGATGCTTGTAGCCATACATCAGGTATGGCTGCTACTACCCACAATGCAATGTGCCGTGACATTGTTGTTTATTCTTTATATAGAGCGGTGAAGGGATGATGTATTTTTGTAGGCCAACCAGGAAGTAAGCATCGCACTAGTTCCCTCATCATAAACCTTATGGGATATTTTGAATGGGATTTTCGATTATCGCCAAAAATAAGCTCTGTGGCGAACACAAGGTTATGAGACTTACAGGTTTTGTTCAGCATGATAATCTTCACAGATGAACACCACTTTTGTGTGTTTTGAAGTGTAAATGAAATCACCAGAAGCAAAAGCTATTGTTAGGCTATACATGAACTACATCGTGGTCGCACAACTTAAACGTCACAACCAGAAACACTATAAAAACACTTTAAAACACGATCGAAAAATATTATAAGCAGATAAATCTACAAGTTGGAGTGCGACTCTGTAAAGCTGTAAAGGCAGACAAGTGGGTTTATTACGTTTCTGTGTCCGCTGTGATGACGTCTAACGTCCCCGACAAACACTATAGTCCCATTTAGCCTCTTGTTAGCAGCTGACTTTTTTTAGATGAGTAAAACGTAAAAGTTCCAAAATTGGGTTTAAGCGGACGTATTTTATGTTGCAGAACAAAATGTCTGTCATTAGCCTGTGTTAATCACAGACCTTATTTAAGGCATTTTATCGAAAACCTCTTCAAAACATCCATAGACTTTAAGACGACGGAACCAGACGTGCTAAAAGGCTAACGCATTTACGCATTTTAGGACTCATTACGTCACCACTCTATTAGGCTGTAGATACACACACACTAGTAGAGACATTCAGTGTTGGTTTGACTGGTGAATATTCCCAGAGTTTTGTGTTTTATACAACCTGTATCAAACTATCAGGTACAAAACATTATACTTGCAACATTTAAAGCTTTTGAATAAATGTGGCCACTAGGGGGCTCTGTATCAAACACCCAGCAACAGAGTTCTGCTAAACCACCACTTTACATTTTAATCTTATTTTGAAAACAACCTTTTTATGTGTAAAGTTTACAGTAACTTAAGTGTTTGAATTCCAGAAACTACATTAATAGAAACATGAAGCCAGCAATTCCAGAACATTGAATCCATTCTGAAGAGGTTTTCATGTCCACCTTGCATCGACCAGTAAAACCAGTATCATCAGAAAATTATCAAATGCAAATTTCCCATAAGCACATACCGTAAGACTGAGCACTGTGACTAAAAAAAATAATTTATGCCATAGTTTTTTCTTAAGTGACGTTCACAATGTCAAATTCATGAAGTTTCTTTATTTGTTTTTTGTTTTTCAGGATGCTGTCTTGAACCTTCGTACAGATGTATAAAAAGCAGGACCCTCCTGCCCTTTAGATGTCTGGGGCCTGTTCATGGCTTCTAAGAAGAAGCAGAAAGCAATGGTGTTCCATCAGGAAGGGGCAGCCGCCCCTGAAGCGGCGCCTGCCGCAGACCATCCACCCGTCCGCTTTGTTGTTCCCAAACCAGGGAAGGCAAGCGAAGGTGGAATGGAACAAAGTACCTGTGTAACCAATGAAGAGGCAGGTGTGAAGGGTAAACCCAAGATGCACCCGTCAAGAGAACCCATCAGGACTTCTGGTGGACTTCCTGCTGTGAAACATTCCACCAGTTTAGACACTCAGCCAGACACCGTGTCCCCTGATAGCATCTGCAAAGGTATCAAAGTGACGCTGGACAACAACAGCATGTGGAACGAGTTTTTCAGGTGCAAAACAGAGATGATTCTGACTCAACAAGGCAGCAGGATGTTTCCGTACTGCCGATTTCGCATCTCTGGCTTGCACCCCTCTAAGAAGTACTCTTTGATCATGGACATTCAACCTTTAGACAACAGTCTTTACAAGTGGACGGGCAAGAGCTGGCAAGTTGCTGGAAAGGCAGAGTGTCATGTTAAGAGTCAACCATTTGCTCATCCAGAGTCCCCTTCAGTGGGTCAACACTGGATGCAGAATCCAGTGTCCTTTTACAAACTAAAGCTCACTAACAACACCTCAGATAAAGAGGGGAACACTACTCTTCATCCGATGCACCGCTACTTACCACGACTGCACGTGGTCCAAACTGACAAAGCTGCTAAAGATATAAAGCTAAATGGCCCCAGTGTTGTTACATTCACTTTCCCCCAGACGGAGTTTATGGCAGTCACTGCTTACCAGAACTCACGATTTTCTCAGCTAAAAGTCGACTACAACCCATTTGCTAAAGGACTGAAGGAGGAGGGCTCCAGTTCGTTGGGCCCAAAGTTGAAACTGAACTCTGTTAAAGACTCACACAAAGATGGAAGCACAGCAACCACTGAGCAGCATCCAGTGAAGAAGAGCTTGAAGTCTTTGCTTGCAAACCATAAACCTAGAAGCACGAAAGCAGCGGACTCAGAGCCTTCGGGGTCAGGTGAACTCCAGAAAAAATCCACTACAAACAATGATCAGTCAGATGACAGTGTCTCTGGAGAACGTTCATGGTAAGAGTTCTACTTTGACAATGAAAATGGCATGCTCTTCAAATTATTTACACCAAATGTTAAGTTTGCAGTAGAGAACAAGAATGACGACCAACTTCTAAATGTCCATGGCGATATTTCAGAATACACTGATGTATTGTGTCATGGCTGTGCACCCCGTGTAACCAGATGGTGATTTTTTTAGCTACTGCATTTCTTGTGTTTCAGTTACTCTTCACCAAAGAGTGTGTCACCCCTTATTTATAAGATACAATTTTGCACCATGATGGGCGTATTTTCATGTCCTTACTAATGTCCTTATTCACATTCCAACCTGCAGCTTGCAGGTGTGTTTAGTGTTGAGCACACTGTTCAAATACCCAGTTCTGATTACAGTTACATTCTTCCGTTGCCACTACACCAATCAGCCAAACCATTGAAACCACTGGCTGGTGTAGTGAATAACAATGATCATCTCCTAACAGTGCTGTGTTCTGCTGGGAAACCTAACTAAGAGCTCCAGGCATCAACCTGGCCCCCAGATTCAAATCTGATTGTGTATCTGGAGGACGTGCTGGCACTACACAGCATACCCCACACAGGACCCAAAGGATCCACCGCCAAAACCCGGGCGCCAGATGCCACAGGACACCCCTAGAGGTCCTGTGTCCATGTCTCAACAGGTTAGAGCCAAGTCTGATCTATGGAGGACCGATCGTGGATTGGGGATATCGCTGGTGTATTGGCACTTCCCTGATATGCTCAATCGGGTTGGGATCTGTGGAATTTGGAGGCCAGATGGATGTCTTGAGCTTTTTGTCACATTCCTCAGGTCATTCTACATAGTGAAGTCAGGAGCTCACAGCTCAACTGCTAACACCTGTGCTTCTGCTTTCTCAGTCAATAAAACAAGTGCGATTGGTTGTTTTGGTTGTCTCTGGGCTAGCTTTCAACGAAAGGCAGTCCTTATAGCCTCATTGTCACCACGCAGTTTGGTTCAGTTCAGTTGGTTACACATTTGAACTGGCATTTTTGTGTTTCTATTGTCAGTAGATGATGATGATGCTCTGATGACACTAATGTTATGTTTGCATTGTTTGATTTCCTTCAGCAGCAATTCACATCCAGCCCAGAAATTATTTTCTGAACTGATGCGGGAGGCTCACGTGTCACTGCATAGATGCGACCAGGAGGAGCTGGCAATCAATAACAGCACCTCTCACAGGACTGAGCGAACCAACACGAAAACCACAGCTTCAAAAAGCAACAAACAGGATTTTCCCAAAGGGGACAGTATATCAGTCAAAACACAGAGCAAAACTTCACCTCCACAGAAAGGTGAAGCTGTAGCAAGGAGGAAAGTAAAGGAAGTAACGGACAATTCATTGAACTGCAAAGACAATGGTGGGACTATTAGTTCCAACGACAATAATGTTGTTGCTGCTCCAGCAGTGTCCCAGAACTCCTCGGTGCACTCAGACCAACAACATAAACCTGAAGCTCAATCAGAGGTGAAAGTAAAGCGGAGTAAACGGCCAGCACCTCTGCCTCTGCCAGCGCTTGCTCTTTTTTTGAAGCAGCATTCAACAAAATCTAAAGTAACCAAGAGCAAGCTGGACTCTCCTCCTCCAGTACTCCCGTCTGAATCTCAGTCTTATTCACAGAGTTCTGCTGCAGCTCCTGCATATCCGCCTTCTGATCACGCCGGCAAAGCAACTGGTCCCTCGAAGGACCTAACTGGTGATATCACAACAGCTGACAAACAGGCCTCTGGGCATACTGCTGCACTTTCTCATCCAGATGAAATGGTTTTGAATGTTACTGAACAAGCAGTTGAAACTGCCCACAAGCCTTCCAGTCCATCATGTCCAGACTTTGTTGCCTCTACAGACCCAAAGGGAGTAAGAGCTGACGATTCTTTGGCCTCTGTTTCAGTTGCTGAAGGCTCAGGACCTGAGCCGGCGGTACCAGATGGTACACAAGTGTTGCCCAACTCAGATCAGCCATTTTGTACCCTTGGGACAACAGTGTCCACCATTTACACAACTATAGCTACCTCTTCTGCAGCTTCCACTTTGTCACCACCCCTTGACACAGTGTTAACTGCCTCAAACTCTCCCCAGACACAGACCATCTCTGAGTCTTCCACACTACCCTCAGACTTGCCAACTACAAAGTCTGATTCTTTGCTACCTGACCCAGAGTGTTCTTCGTTTGGCTTTGAGCCTTTGTCACCTGCAAGCTCTCCAGAACCTTTACCTTCCCTGCCCATCTTGTTAGCGTTAGACCTCAACTCCACCACTTCTGAACCAACTCCAAAAGCAGTATCTCCTGAAGAGTTACAGCACGGTGAAGACTCCGCTGCCTCTGTGTTTAAATGGCATACAGTGTTACCTCCACCCAGGCCATACATAGACACTACGTACACAACATTTCAGTCCACACCACAGACCCATCCTTCAGGGCCTGATCCATCACCTTTGTTGCCTTCGCAGACTCCTTCCCACCCTGATCCGCAGACTCTCGATACCTCCACATCCACACCTCCCCCTGATCCGGCTCCATCATTTCAAGAAAATGAATCGCTGCTCTTCCCTGCAGAACTGTCACCCCTTGCGCTTCACTTGCCCCTGTCCCCAACCTTTTCTTCATTAGACGGAGACGCATTGTCACCCACGCCTTCAATCGCAGACCTTGTGCAGTTTTTCTCCACTGATGATGACCTTGGGATGGAGGTGGCGTTTTCAAACACAGAGGCAGTGGCTGCTCCCTGCCTGCCCCCACCTACAACAGAAGCAAATGCACATGAGCCTTCTCAGGAGGTGCAGCCAACCCCAGCCAACAAACCCTGCAGGGGCAGGAAGAAGTCCCGGCGGCCAAAGCTTGCCAAGACGGACATGGTTGAGAAAATGGATGTTTCCACCTACACCAGCATGAAGCCTAACCTGGAGGAAGTGGAGGAGCAGTTATTCATTTCATTCACATCAAAGGTAAAGCTCAGTAAAATGTACCCTGTTTTCATGTGATACAGTGACACATTAATAGTAAACGTTGCAGGATTTTCCCTTAAAAACAATATATGAACTCATACAGAAGTGATCCTTCTCAATTGTCATTTTTTAAAAATCCTTTTTACACAGAGATTCTACGATAGGGCCAAGTCCCTTCATTATGATGCCTTTGCTTTTTCATATAGAACCAAATAAGGGCGACATCATGCCGCCCCAGTGTGTGATTTTTAAACAGCATGCTGGCATCCTGGAATCCAAAGAGGCGGGATGTTAACACAACAGCGTCCTCAACTTGATGTGTCCTTTCACATATTTTGCCATTGTGGCTGATGTTCAGGCCTTTGTTTTTATCGATACAGAGGGCACATTTTGTCTTAAAGCGTATGATTTTTCTCTGTTGGAATCAGTACAGAATTGTTCATAAAGCTCATCATGAACTGACTTTAGCAGTACTGTTAGCTGAATTTTTGAATTGACACCTCCAACTGCAAACAAGGTCATTTATGACTTTGTATTTTTGATCCATAGAAGTTTGATATTTGTAAAACCTTCCCAGAGCTGAGAAAAGAGATTTTGAAAAGTCTATGAGCTGAATGGGAACTCGTGGGTGGGGCACATAGTCAGGCCACATACCACGAAAGGAAACCAGGAAGCTAAAAATGTAAGCTGATTGATGTATAAAGAGCCTTGGTTACACCATTGAACAGGAGGCCCCATTCATTCCTATGAGAGTTGCTCAGTGGAGCATGAGGTCAAAATGGTTGCATTGCCGCTTATAAAATTACCCCAATGAATGATGATTTGTGTATGATCAGCAGCACTAATTCTGTACAGTGCGGCCTGTACAGAAGGATCACTAGACACTTACAGCCACGAGTGCATCCTGCACAGCACCAAAAGTGTCTGCATGAACAAACAGCCAAATATTGAGCAGTGCAGAGTGACTTCTTTAGACTTCTACGGATTACTTTGTTTTAGTTTCAGGTTCAGTCAGGCTTTGAATTATTTAGAAACACCAGGACGCATCGCTCCATATCTCATCCGGCCGCTCGCGCTGAGCTCTCATTATTATTACCAGGGGCAGATGTAATGTTTTGGGGGCTCGGGGCCACAAGCACATGATCTTATTTTCAGCCTTTCTCTAACTGTGAATGTTGGCAGGTTGTTGGCAGCTATAGAAGCAGGCCAATTAAAAAAAAAAATCTCGATTAAAATGATTAATAGCACACAGTAGAGGTTCAGGTCAGAGTCCTGCAGTCAGGAGAGGTTGGCCTATTATCAGCACAATGTGCTTAAATTTACCTGAAGTTTGTTTCAGATGGAGCTTTTCATTCTTAATTAATACTGAATAGTTTAATAAATAATGATAAATCATATGTTTATTACACTCCAACACACCATGGTCACATGACACTGTGTCAGTGAACTATGAGGGCAAAAAACAAACCACGAAAAAAGCAAAATAATCGTTCTTTAATCGTAATCAAAGTAAAATGTTTAATTAATTGTGATACTGATTTTAGGCATTGCCCAGCCATAGTTTATATACAGTCTCTGGATGATGCACGCTGATGACGTTTTGTTCATGATGTTGATGGGTGCAGGTCGTAGTGTGTGATATAGTCGTCGATGTCATCGTTCAGTCTGCATATATCAAAGTTAACGTCGTACCCGAGTTTGTTAGATCAGTGTGGCAGAGTGAAGCTGATCTAAACTTATAACACTGTTAAAATCTCAGTCTGCAGTCTTAGGCCTTAGTTTAACACACACATGCACAACACACACACACACACACACACACACACAGATAGACATTCAGCTGTTTAGATGTTAGACAAACGTTTGCTGTGAATCCTAATTCATTCTGAAACTAAAACGAGTGATTCAGACAAAGTGAAAAGCAAAAAGAGACAAAACGCTGATGCTTGATTCATTCTGTCGAGTCATTTCCTGTTGTGAGCTGTAGTGAACATCGGAGCCTCGGGGTGATTTTAGATTCATAGACATGTTTGTAATAAAAGCAACTGAAAACATTTAATTAATAAACGTCATATTTTAGGAGGCTCTCAAACTTCACGTTGCGGACTCTTCTGTCGTGACGGCCTCGCAGCCTGAGATGACGCCTGAATGTCACCTGCAACCAACCGCTGACGCACCTTCCTCTGATGAGAAAGGTAACGCTCACGCAGCTGCAGCTCACAGGACGCAGAGGCTAATGTTTGGTCAACAGGACTTTGTTCTTGTCATAATTTACTTGATTAACTTCAAACAAATACAAATGCAAACTGTTTGCTGGTTAAATAACCACCGTGACTTGGACTGTAGACGCTCCTGGAGAGGATGTAATGAGGCTGTGTGTGTCCAGCAGAGACGGAGGAGAGTTTGGGGGAGAAACTTGCCGCCTTCGAGAAGATTCTTCTGAGAGACTTGAAGCTGGTGAGACACAGACAGGTGATCCATCCCGTGCTGCAGGAAGGTACGTCCCACTCTGAAGACATCGTCCTCACCTTCATCTTCACCTGCATGTTTTGCATGTTTTTTTTTTGTTTTTTTGTAAGATATTTTTTTGGGCGTTTTTGCATTTAATTGATAGGATAGCACAAGTGTGAAGGGGGGAGAGAGGGAGGGGGTGACGTGCAGCAAAGGGTCGAGGCTGGAATCGAACCTGCGGCTGCTGCGGCGAGGACACAGCCTCTATACATGGGGCGCCCTCTCTATCCACTGAGCCACCAGGCGTCCCGTGCAGGTTCTGTTTTAAAGGCATTAACTGCAGAAAACAAGATTTAAAGGCTCATGTTGATATGTTATTAGTCACACTAAGGGACTATTCCTTAATTATTAAGGGGGGGGTGGGCATGTCAAAAACTCTTTGTGTAAGCACTGAGGGAGGGACTTACGATTTTAAAATTGACGTACTAAACTTTTAACTTTAAAAATATTTGGCAATTTTTAAAGTGTAAAAGAAATTAGTGTTGGATTTTCACATTTCTAATGGTCCTTGAACATGTCATGTGATCGATTGAGGAAGTCTTGGCTCAGATATCTGTTACCCAGAACCCCTCAGCTGTCGGTCGCTGCCCTCAGAGGATGAACCGTCATCAGACTCACAGCTGAACATTCATAATCTGCTTTCTTTCTCTGGTTTTCTCAGTCGGTCTGAAGTTGAATCTGCTGGATCCGACTCTGGCCATCGACCTGCAGTACCTGGGGGTCCGCCTGCCCATCCCCCCTCCTGGAGTCTCTCTGGAGCCACTGACCCAGGAGCTGCCGCCACCACCGCCGCCAGGTCACTACCTACGTCCTGACCCCATCAGGATCACAGACACGGAGGGCCCGCCTCCCAGATTTATAGAATATCTTTAGAATCAGCTGGAGCTTCAGCTGAAAACGTGAAGTTAGAGCGACAAACGGATCTGACGTCTTGCCTCACGTCGAGTCTTTGTCACACAGACTCTCAGTAACTTCCTGTCGTTGTTTGTCTCCAGGTGTCTCTGCAGCGTTTGTGTCCAGGACGGGAAAAACAACCGACGTGACTCAGATTAAAGGCTGGAGAGAGAAATTCACCCCGTCAGAGGCTCCGCCCACACCGGCGCCAATCAAACCTGAAGGTGAAAAAAACAAAAAAACAGCCCGAAAAAAGTAAACAAATATTTCTAATAAATAAACACTTCTGGCAACAATAAACATTTATGATAAATAAACACCAACAACAAAAAACAAACATTAATAATCTATAAACAGCTCCCAGAATAAACATTGCAGTTTTGTCAAATATTTCTTTCTCCAGTCGTCTGAAATTCCTCCTCATTCCAGCGTTTTTTTTGGATAAATGGGATTTTTTTAAAATTGCTGTGTTTCCGTCGTACTTTCGTGATTTAAACGTGCTCAGTTTGAGGGTTGATGGAAACCCGCCTGCTGTGGGACTCGAGTGTAAATGTTTGTCTTGTGTTGCGTTGGTGTTTTGCAGCCGGTCCGAGCTCCGAGCCTCCGAAGAAGAACCTGTCGGCGTTCTGCAGCGACATGCTGGACGAGTATCTGGAGAACGAGGGGAAGCTGATCGACGAGCGCGCCGCCAGCTTCTCGCAGCCCGCCGTGGAGCCGCCCGTCTACCAGCTGCCCACCAGGAGCACCAGCTACGTCCGGACCCTCGACAGCGTCCTGAAAAAACAGACCTCCCCGACCTCTGACCTCATATCCGGATTCATCCCGCCCTCCAAGAGACCCAAACCGCCCCTCAGAGAGACCAAGACCTCCAGGAAGAGGGGCCCCAAACCCCGCAAGCACCAAGCAGAACCAGGTCCGGCCCCCGCACTCAGTCCGGCTGAGTCCGGCCTGATCCAGAAACCAGCTGCAGTCCAGATCCCAGCAGCTCCCTCAGCAGAGGCCCCCCTCACAGACCCCCACACCCCAAAGAAATACCGACACAGAGTCCGCCTGGACCCCGCAGACCCCCGCTCCATCTCTCCTCCGCCTAAGAGAAGGAGGAGACTCAAACCCAAGACCTCCTGCCAGACCCTCAGCCCCCACAAGTCCACTGCCCCCCCACCCTCCGCCACAGAGGACATGGCGCCGCTGGAGTCGGACTCTGAGCTGGGGGCCGATCAGAGCGGCGGGCCCCCGACGACCCGAGCTCTGCTGCGGCAGAAGGACCTGGAGGACGAGGTGGTGTGGGGGGGGCGACCCCGGACCTGCATCACCGAGGAGAGGGCCACCGTCGCTCTGACATCGCTCTTTACTCTGATGGTAAGACGCCGTCAGCGCCGACGCCAAACTGAGTCTCCAAAATAAAGGAAATCAAAACAGAGTTCACAGTGGGAAAAAAGTTTACAGGTAAAGAAAGAAATAAAAATAAAGTTTACAGTGAAAATTAAGAAAAACTTTACAGTAATATATATATAGTTTACAGTAAAAAATATAATGAAAATAAAGTGAACAAAAAAACTGAAAATAAAGATAGAATTTACAATGAAAAAATAGACTAAAAATAAAGTTTACTGTGGGAAAAAAATATAATTAAAGTTTACAATTAAAAAATAAGAAATAATACAAATGATAAAAATATAGAGATAGAAAAAAAATGTACAACAGTGAACAAAAAAACGTTTACACTAAAAATGAAATTCCAGAATAAAAGTAAAATTTACATTGAAAAAAAATAGAATAGAAATAATAACAGTTAAAATGAAATAAAAGTTTACAGTAAAAATAGATAAATAAATAAAGGATCAGTGAAAAAATGAACAATTTCTTTTCTTAACATTATGATTGACGAAATGTTCCAGAAGAAAGATTCGACCTGTGTACGGAAAATGATCCACATGACGCTGCAGCATCGCATCAACACAGCGGTAGAAAGTAACTGAGTACATTTACTCGAGTACTGAAGTCCAGTTCGGGGCGTTCGTTCCTCGGGTCAGCGCGGCTCCTCGAGGTGCGCTGGTTAACTCCGTCCCCTCCTGTGGTTCCTCCCCTGCAGGGTTTCGTCCGGGAGAACCCGACGGCGCCAATCCAGCTGACTCGGCGGCGAGCTCCCCGCTGCCTGAACGAGTTCTGCCGGCTGGGCTGCGTCTGCTCCAGTCTGTCTCACTGCGCCAGGATCAGCCACTGTGGCCGGCCCCAGTGCATGCTGGGATGCAGCTGCCTCAAACAGAAGGTGGTTCTCCTGAAGAACCTGGACGCCTCTGACTGCAGCCCCTCGCAGCCCGCCAACACCAAGAGGAGGCGGAGGAAGAGGAGGATGAAGATGGCCTACAGTGAGTTCACCGCCTCGTTCGTCAGTCAGCACGTCTGCTTCCTGTCCGGACAGGAAGCAGACGTGCTTGTGACTCGTCTCAAAATGTCTCACTGTTCAGATAGTGAAGGACGCATAAAGTTTTTATTTGAATGACAGAAAAACTCATGAATTTCTTGTTTAATAATCTTCCTGTTTTAGTCCTGAAGGAGGCGGACAGCGTCTCCCAGCCTGCCGAGCGGGTCCGGACTCTGTGGAAGAGGGGCGTCGAAGACTCAGATCCAGATCCGATCAACGCCCCCAAAGCTGCAGCCCTGCCCCGCCCCCCTGTGAGGACTGTAAGGACTCAGTCGTCGAGTCGTGTTGATGCTGACATTTCTGTGACTCGTCTCGTCCTCTTTAAATACTCTCTGAAACATTTTCATAGTTCAGCATTTTTTATCTTTGCAGTGTCCTTTACGTCCACAGGACAGACGGGAGGACAGACGGGAGGACAGATGGGAGGACAGACGGGAGGACGTCCTCAGCGGCGGCAGCAGCTGTGCCAGAGCGCGAGCTTTCAGAGGGAAGAAGAAGAGCGGCAGGAAGGCGAAGAGGAAGGATCAGCTGCGGAGTCTCAGAGCTCCTCAGCAGGTAAATCCTTCAGTCTGTTACATTCAGCTGCCGAGGACGAGACCGTCGAGTTCACCTGCTCGAAATATTCTATTTTTAAGCTTTATTCTGAAAAATAACACATTCCTGCTCAGCTCTTTACGTGTCCAATGAGAATGAATATTCCACTAAAATTCCTGTTTGCATGCAGCCGTGCACGCTCTGAGCCGGCACCTAAACGCAGTGGCGTCATTAGGCCTCATTTATTTTGGTGATTTTTATTTTGGCAGGCCTGCAGCCTTGGATGCAGTGTTTTCTATAAAAATTATAAAAACTTGTAAAAGAAACAAAAACCTTCAAACATTTTTAAGAAAAAAACCAAACCTATTTTTTTAAAAAAAATCCCCAAATTGTTTAAAGGAAAACAAAAACTCAAATTTAAAAAAAAAATAAGACATTCCTTCCAAACCCATGGGACTGCAGCTCTGGAGGGCATGTTTTTCATAAAAATCACAAAAAATGTCAACATTTTTTTAAAGAAAAAAAAAAAAACACACCAGTTTTCTTTTTAAAACCACCCAAAGTTTACAGACTAAGAAAAACATGCCTTCCAAGCCCTTGGGCCTGCAGGTTAGGAAAGTATTTTTTGTTCAAAAATCACCAAAATCCTAAAGCAAAACATTGCAAACATTAAAACAAATGAAATGAATGCGAAGTCCGGCTATTTAAAGTTGTATGCCTCTCTCCTAAAGCCAAAATATAAAATGCAAGTCCTTCCTCAGTGCTAAAAAAAGTCCCTAATGATTAAAAAGCTCTGAATCTAAACATCTGTCCGTACTCAAACTTGTTTGAATGTTTTCTGTCAGATTGTGTTCTGAACTTATGTCAGCTTATGTTTTATTTCTTATATTTTGCTCATTATAAACTTGGTCTCAGTTTTAATTCTGAGTTGTTTTGAAAACATCTTGAAAAGTCTTAAATGAAGCCTGCCTTAAAGCTGCGGGACTGCTGTGTGTGCAGCTCATGAAAACTGATGCTGATCCAGGCTTTAAAGGGTTAAACAGTTTGGTTCTGCTGCTGTCTGACAGTCTGGTGTTTGTCCTGCAGGAGGCGTCTCAGGACGTCAAGTCCAAAAAGCTTCGTCTGCAGTCTTTGAAACAGAGAGATCTGACGCTGAAGGACGCAAAGACCAAACCCTCCGCTCCTCCTCCTGCAGGTGAGCCGTTAGCTCCTCCTCCTGCAGGTGA